>NW_023505212.1:0-23332 GCF_004664715.2 Peromyscus leucopus | reverse complement strand
ATGAAACAGTCCTGGGCTGTTTTCACTCAAGAGAAATGTGGGGGTCTAGGAGTGGCGGCACAGGCCTTTAATACCAGCACTGGTGTGTGTGTGTGTGTGTGTGTGTGTGTGTGTGTGTGTGTGTGTGTGTGTGTATGTGCATATATGTGCATATGTGTATGGCAGAGGTAGGTGAATCTGTGTGAGTTTGAGGCCAGCCTGGTCTACACAGTGAACACCAAGACATCTAGTGCTATGAGATCCTGAATAGAGGGGAGTGAAGGAGAAAAAGGGAGGGAGAAAAGAAGGGACAGAGGGAAGAAGGGAGAAAGGGAGAGAGAGAGAGAGAGAGAGAGAGAGAGAGAGAGAGAGAGAGAGAGAGAGAGAGAGAGAGAGAGAGAATACAAAGGAAGACTACTGAGGTCTAGGAGATGTCTCTAGTAACTACAACAGAACCCTGAAAGAATAATTTTGGTCATACTTGTTTATTCACTGTAAACATGACAGAGAAGAACCTAGAAGGGACAACCGAGATGTCTTGTATCAATTACAATACAAAAAAGGTCTTGAGCATTTTTCACAGCTCAAAATATTTTGCTTTTTTTTGAAAGTGGAAATGCCAATGTAACTAAGAATCCAAACATCCTTAACGCCCTTCACCTCATGTTGTAATTGCCTGTTTAAATCATGACTAAGAAAACAGAAAGCACTTATTGTTTTGCCTCTAAAAATCACAAAAGGCCATTTTTAAAAGTTGTTTAAAACCAAGCTGATTTTGGTCAATGAAGCGCCTACGCATCTTGCTGCTGGAGGAATGATACACACTTTACTCACTGATGATATCAAGGAGAGATTTTTGGTATTGTTTATTTTGGCCCCATGATTTAATCCATAGAGTAGCTGTCTGAAACCTCATAATAGCAATCCTTTCTATGACAGGGTTCCACTGTGCTCGATTTCAGATCAAATGTCAGCGTTCTTTGATCTTTGTTGCTCAGATGTTCTCATTACATGCAACAAAATCCAGCAGGTGTTTGATTGTTTAGCCAGCATTAGGGAAGGTGAGCTGGGATTAAATTGTTATGACGTAGCTTTGTTTTAGGCCCGCTGACTCGGGTTGAATTTGGAATAATTGTGTTGTGGCAATAGCAATCTTGCTAAGTACAATAGGACTCTGGAAAGCTTGGCTCGAAGCTAATGGACTGCAGCTACCATCTGCAGGATGGAAACTAAATGCCTCTAAAAGAAATACTCATAAATGTAACTAGCCATCTTGTTGATTAGCTTTCTGGTGGGTAGGATTCCAGTTGCCTCAGTGAACCGGCCCAGCCTCTCTCCCGAAGGCAATTGTGGCTGAACAAACACTTGTTTCTGAATACACATTTGCCCTCTAAGTTCCAATGCATTCAAAGCTCCTTTAAAAGAAGATACAATCAAATTATGCAAAAATGTAGAAAATTATGTCAACATTTCTCCAACTGTAAATTAAAAGAGGGTAACATAAGCTCTTGTGCCAGCGTTTATTATAAGGTCACATTTTCTAATCCAGTGCACTTAGCATAATCATTTATCCTGTTCTCTGGGGCTGGAAATTTCAAATGTACATTTCTTAATTTATTCAAAATACAATTTTAGCATCAAGTCTCAATATTAGCACACAGTTTCCTATTTTTTTAACATTCAATCTTTGTGAGCATATTCTATGTTTCATTCATCCTGTTTATCCATACAGAACATAACATGCTAACCACATATCTTGTTAAAGATTCACTAGCTGGGGCTGGGATGTGGCTCAAGAGGTAAGTCACTTGCCTACCATGTATGAGTTCTTGGGGTCAATCTCCAGCACCATGTGCATGCAAACACACACACACACACACACACACACACACACGCACGCACGCACGCACGCACGCACGCACGCACGCACGCACGCTTCCTCCTTATTAACACTTCCACATTCTTAAATTTGGATGAATGTTTGACTTCAGAATTTTAAGTTTTGAAGACTTCATTCTTTTCTGAAATTCTGTGACAGGTAAAATTTTAGGTAATTAGGAATTAGTCTATTACTACCTGAGCGAACTCAGACTAGATTTTTATGAAGAGGGAGGAATCTAAAACCCTCAGGCAATTTCCAGGTTGACTTTTCCCATCGTTCTCTTCAGGATTTCATCTTGCAGCTCAGAGAAATCCAGAGGCAAGGATGGATTTGCAGAGAGTGCCCAGGGGTCCGGGGTCAGCAAGGTTGTTCTCCACCTTTATATACCTTTTCCGTTCCTGGTCCATTCTCCCTGTGTAGGAGCTGTCCTCACAGCCTGCTCCTTGACCATCATTCCCATCTCAGCAGAGACAGGCACAGCGACTCCGCATCACCGTCTTGGCCGCTGCACATTTCAGCCAGTGCTGGGAGCTGTGCTAGCCACACTTCTGTGTCGCTGTAACTCACCGGGGTCCAGTTCAGCTGACTCTGGGGATCTGCCTAATAGCCTCGCCACCTTGGCTGCTTTCCATTAGCTATGGTATGCTTATCTCTCTTTCCTTCTTCTTGAGACACGGTCTCACGTATCCTACCTAATCTGGCCTTAAATTCGCTATGCAGCTGGAAGATGACATGGGATTCCGATCTTTCTGATTCCACTTCCCGAGTGCTGGAATCCCAGGGATGTGCCACCAGGGGCTTTAATCAGTGCCGGAACTCAACGCTAGGACTTGGTGTTTGCTAGGCCAGCACGCTAGCGACTGAGCTGCACGGCCAGCGTCTGCCATAGCCATCTAACCCCAGCTCAGCCGGTGCTGCATAGTTTTTCCCTCCCTCCTGACTCTGATAAACTGAAACCCTGTCCTTCTGCTCTGGCCAGTGTTTGGGATCCTGCACATCTGCTGGAATATTCCAGGAGCTGTAGTTGACTTGTTCTGTCAAATAGCTCCTCCTTGCCCCAGCTCACTTACTTAATAATCATAATGTGGCCACTGCTGCTAAGATAGTAGGCTCCACCCCTGGGTTTACATTTCCTTAGGGTAGCTGGGACATATGTTCTGGTATGTCTCATATTGGTGAGGAAGTGTCAGGTCCCAGCCTCAAGTCTGCCCTTTATACATAACGAACTGAATGGTGCTCAGCAACCCCATTAAGTAAAATAGGTTGGAAAATCAAAATGTTCTATCTGAATTGATTATACTTCCAAGCACTCCAACTGTCTGTTTCTACATTTCCATTGATAATATTTTTCTCTCCCACCCATCCATTGAAAAAATCCATTTCCTTACATGGCTAAGTTTGCCTGTGGATTATTTTCATATTTGTATTTACAAGTAGACAGATTCCATCATGGCATTTTGGTGGATGCATTAAGGTTTTGTTCTGGTCTGTCATGCCTTGCTTTATGTAGATCTGATCAACTCTTTCACACCCAGGTAGGTAGGTAACATAGAAGCTGAAACTATTGGCTTAGTTCCAAATTTAAATGCCTGTCACTCATTTCTTCTGCTTCAAATTCCTTGAGTCCACTCCTTTGAACTTTTATTTTGTCATATCAATAACTCATCAATAACTGCTTTACAAATAGTTAGTGCCTCCCTAGTACTCCAAGCAATCCTCCAGCCTGAGCAGGACCATTTTACAGATGAGTAAACTAAGATCCAGAAAGGCTCAGATTAGTTTGCAACCAGATCATGTTTTAAGTGGCTAATAGGAAATAGAGAGTTATTTAGGAGACTCATGGGCACTAGATGAATGAAATGTCAGGGGCCATTCATTGGGGAGCAGGCATGATTTCAGGGAGGCTGGACAGGAGGTGGACAGATGCATAGACAAATCCAGATGCTGAGACATTAGCTTTTGGATGGTACTCTCAGTAAACAGCTGGGAGGCAGAAGGGGATGGTGACATCCAAGTGTTAAATGTTATGTCTGGGACGGTGCCTCTCTTGCTCAGCTCTGACCTTTTACAGTGTGACCAGAGACATCTGTGATCAATTATTGCTGCCTGCCTAAGGAGGCAGGAGGGTGGGGGGTAAAGTGGAGCACACTTGTTTTCTTATCCAGCTCATCTTGGCTTCAGATCAAGTCCTTCCGTGACTTTTTATAACTGAAGGGAAACTTCAAGAAGGAATGAGCTGGGAAAATGTGACTAGGATGTGTCACAGCAAGGCAAATCGTAAATATGACTTGCTGACTATACTTGGCCAAAGACTGAGTGGCTGACATGATCATCCTGTGCCCTGACATCTGATTTAGTCTCTGGCTGTTAATCCTTTCTCTGACTCATGCCACTGTTCCCCTTGTTGGGGAAGGCAGGGGTAGCAACACTCCGCAGGTTGGCATTCCTGCTTCAGATCCTTACCGGGCATGTATCGTCTTCCCAAAGTCCACTTCATGTAGGGATAGGTGCTGATTCCTTGATTTCCTCTGCCAAGTATCACCTCACAGGTGTCTTCCACACTATTAACCCATCTTCCCCCTTCCCAGCACCTTCTGTCCTCTTAATTCTCAACCCTCTCATTTTTCCCCTTAAGGAACAAATTTATGTTAATTATTTTGTAGCAGTGTGTTTCTGTTGTTTAACAAGAATATAATTATTATTAGTTATATTTTATTATAATGCTAAATTTTGATGGCTACTTTATCTTGTGGCTTAATAAAGTATCTTTCCCCTCAAACCGTTCCCAGATTTTAAGTATCTCATAGAGTTGTAAATAATAGAATGTAAATAAATACAAAGGAGAAAGGAGAAAATAAGTGAGAAAAGTAAAGCTTGTTGTACTATTAAAGAGGACAAGAATATTGACTGTGTATTAACCAAACCAGTGGACTCTAGTCAAAAGGAAAAAGAAAAACACACAAGCACATTCATCCAGTTCTACTAAACCACTGCAGGACAATATGGATGGATTCGAATCCCTGCTTTGGTTCTTACTAGATGAACCCTTAGACAATATATCTAATTTTTCAGATTCTGACTGTCACTCTTTTGTCAAATGGATGCCATCAGAGTGTTACTCTCCTGCCTGTAGTGAGGATTAAATGGGACCAGATCCAGTGTCTGGATCATCCTGAGAACTGCTGATCCTGATGCGGATAGGTGTGATGTGGGAAGTGGGAGGCAGGGTGAGAGGCATTATGCATCGCTCTACTGTGGACCAGGCCATGCCAAGTGCTCCTTAGCCCTTCCCTGAAGCAACCAAGCCATTGTGGGGAGATGCAGAGTTCCCCAAAGGACCCCATCTATCATGTACCTAAGTGATGTTAAACACTCTTGAAAGGAGACTTCCCCAAACATGATCATCCTCAGATCTCTTTTAAACACAAATGTCATATTCTAAACTGGCCTTGGGCTTAGTGTGAAATGAAATGATGAACACTCATAGATTGAAGTGGAAACTGAGCTTTCACAGGGAGTTCTTATAACCCCCTCAACTAATCTGCTGCGTTTTACCCTGGTGTACCAGTGCGAACTGCCTGTAGAAATGAATGAGCTAGTCTGAGTGGACGATAGTAAATAACAGCCGCCAGGAAAAAAAAAATTCCCGAGGAAAATTAATTTTCAGCAGTGGAAGAGAGCAGGGCACAGGACTATGCTGCTCCTGATTCTGATTTATAGCGCGTCCCCTCTTCACTCACAGTAATGAATCACTGGCTCTCCCTCCTCAGTCTGCTCCGAGTTTGACTCCACAGATGTAGATGCAGGCGCATGAACTTCTTTCCAGTTAGGAATTTCTCTTTGCTATGCTTCACCATTGCCTTTTCTCAATGTTAAAAAAAGAATACCAGAAAGTAATTGTTTAATGATGAAAAACCCATTGTGATCCAATGTAATGTTGATACCTATTCTGGTTTGTTTTCTGCGGCTGTGATAAAATGCTAACCAAAATAATTTGGAGAAGGATGGGATTTTTTTTTTTTTTGTCTTGGCTAAAACTTCCATGTCACAATGCATCATGGATGAAAGCTGAGGGAAAAATATGGAGGCAGGAGCTGAAACAAGACCTTGAAGGGATACTGCTCACTGGCTTGCTCCTCAAGCCTTGTTCAGCCTTGTATAATCCAGGACCTCTGCCCAAAAGTGACACTCCAAATGTGGGCTAGATCCTTTTACATCAATCATTAATCAAGAAAATGTCCCCCACCCTTGCCTACAGGCCAGTATGATGAAAGCAATTCTCCAGTTGAGATCCCCTCTCCCCTGGAGACTCTAGTCTGTGTCAAGTTGACAAAAACTAATCAACACATTATTATATTGTGGTAAGCTTAAAATGTGTATTTTCACAGGTGGAAAAATCATGTAATTATCTTAATACTATGTTTATAGAATGTGCTGCTGGGCCATCATGTTTCCCGGGAATTGGACTCTTGTAGTTTTCTTTTCTTTGCACTCGGGCTTGGTTAATGCTGGCCTCTCGCTATGAAAATTTCCACAGATCTTGTTGTCAAGTACAGAGGTTATACTCTCAATGTTCAGACTATTTCGCCATGTTGCAGCATCTGACATTATTGGCTGTAGCTGTTCAACTGTTTTTTGTGAAATGTCTTTCTCCATTGGTCACCATGCTAAGCATTCTTCCCATCTTCCCATCACCCTGATGTTGTTGCTTCTCAGGCTCCTGTGAGGTTCTTTTTCTTCTATGTGTTTCTTCTATGGGTTTTTTCACTGTGGGTCTGACTCTTCCCACAGTGCGCTCCGCTTTGGTCGCCTACCCTATGGCCCTGACTGCTGCCCTTGCTAAATGAGTCATGTCTTCACCTAAGACTTCTTTTCTGAATTCCTAGCCAGTTCCTTAGTGCTTCTACAGGTTCAGCATTTAGACATCTTTCCTGTCTCATCTTCTCCCTCTTATCTTTCTTTCCTTGCTTTCTTTCCTTCAGAGAGGACATTCGGATTACAGGACCGTTCTAGATCACTGCGTGTGATGTTCTCTATCCATCATCTCCCTATTTCTACTGCTAAGATTCAAAATCAATCCTGTGTTAGCTTTTATTTGGCTTATTGCTCAAGTCTTCTAACCATTCCAGGTTTTTTTTTTTGTTTTTTTTTTTTTTTTTTTTTTTTTTTGTATTTCTATCCAATTCATCATCATATTGCACCAAGAATGGCTTTATTTTTAATTAATTAACTAATTAGCTAATTAATTAATTAATTTTGTGATAGAATTTCATGCATCTCAGGCTGGCCTCAAACTAACCATGTCACCAAGAATGCCCTTGAATTGCTTATCTTCCTGCTTCCAACTCCCAAGTGCTGGGATTCAAGACAGGTGAACTATACCTGGTTTATGCCATGCTGAGATTAAGCTCAGTACCTCATAGATCCTAAGCAAGCATATTACCAATTGAGCTACAGCCCAGGCTAAGAGTGACTTTCCTAATGTACAAATTTGATGAAGGCACTTAAATTAAAAACCATCCAATGGCTTTTCAACAAGCATTATGGTGGTTTTCAGGAGCTCGAAGGCTGAGAATGGAAGGAAGGGAGAAGATTATATTTAATGGTAATGTGTTATAAATTTCAAATTTCCTGAGGAGCTTGATTTTTCTATTTTACATTACAATTCATATATCAAACCCTTATGTTGTGCATACACACATGTATATGTATATATAATTTTATTTGTCCACTATGCATTAATAGAAAACAATTACAAAATAAGATATTTGATGACTGCTAATTATCCTGATAAAGTCCAAGTACAGAACATGAGTCTTAATAGACCAGTCACTGCTTACCTTTGCAACATTCTCTCTTTTTTATTTTAGTTTAATTATTTATCTTAATAGCTATTTAGTATTACCCTTATTGGGGTATATTAGTTTTTCAAATTAATGGTTTGACATTTCCAGATGTGCAGACATCACACTGTCCTAGCTCTTGATTCTTGATGTGTTTCCATTTTTTTTTTCTTACTCTAGTCTTCTAAGATTCCAGCATCACAAGGTAGGTCTAAACCTTCCAATGCTGTCTCTTGTGCATGGTACATCCTGTTATGTACATTACTTCCCCCTCCTTTATCTCTTGATTCCTATGTATCTACTCGCCAAACTGTCCCTTCCTCCAAGAAGCCTTCCTGGGTGAACTCCATCTCCTGTACAATCCCACGGTGCCTGAACTTTCCCTGCATGTTTGATGCCATGTTTGTTTATCTGGGTTTCATTCAACAGCTTCATGTTTCCTGGGATAGCATCTGGATTATTTGTGATAGAGTTCTCGTGTCTTGCCCAGTGAATAATATGTAGAGGACACTCAAGTCTTGGGCCCAAAGAGGACCCCTACATTAAAATAAGTAAAAGGAAGAATAAAATTTGTCAAGTTCTAATTTACTTCCAAGCATGTGTGCTTGCTTGTTCGTACTGAGTACTCTCCTGAGGTAGAAGTACTCAGCCAAATGACACACCTCTCATAATGGAACACTATCACTTGCAGACTCTGTTGACTACTTTTAACCTGTGAAGCACGTTACATGCACCATGCCATTTTGTCCTCAGTGATTTGTAAGGCAGGGAATATAAATTTCTGCATGCAGCAGATGAGGAAAACAAGGTTAGAGGAGGGGAATTATTTGGCCCAGGCCAGTTGATGGAGCTAGGATTGCATGCAATATTCAAAGTTTATAAACAGCCATTCAGTCAGGTGGATTAGTGAGTTTAACAAAGTGTATTCTGATGGATGCATGCACAGCTGTTCAATTTCAGTAAACAGTGATAGGAGCCATTTACATTTGGCCAGGCATTACTCTCAGCCTGGCAAAGTGTCCTGTATTACATGGGAGTCTGTGATTGGGCCACACAGAACGTTTTCTAGCTTTTCCTCACAAGATGCTGGAATTTCACTTTTTAGTGGCAAGAGGACAGAGCACAGCATATGGGTGATCTCAAACACCTTACCTTGAACAAAAGAAGTCACAGTTTTATGACTGTAAAGTTCAAAAGACAACTGAACTCATCGACTGTGTCTTGTTGGGAGACTGGACTGGGGTGGAGACACAGGGTGATTAGTGGAATGTTTGTGACTTTTCCATAACGTCCAACCCATGCTCTCACCACCTCCAACACCCCTGAAAAAGTGACAATCACTTTATCAGAATAAAAATCTGGCCCAACTGGAAAAAAATTTGTGAAACATTTTGAATCATAATACTGCAAAAATTAACATTTGCTCCAGTCATATCAGTAAAATAAATATTGCAAAATGGAAAATATTTGCTGAAGAAACAAATATGTTTGAGGAGAAAACAAAATTTCCTTTGGCAGCATTTACTGGGTTGGAGGTGCAGTGTGACAACTACTGAAATGTAACCAATTTATTTATGAGCTTGGTTTATAAAAGAGTCGGATTTTTGATGTTGTATTACTTTAAAAAGAAACCTACAGAAAAAAATTGTGTCAGAAATAAAAAGGTTGAGTCTTTACATTGTTGTCTTAAATGTCTCAACTGTTGTAAAAATGTCTGCCCCATAATGGTATTCAAAATATATGTGATAGGAGTGGGTGGGGAGTGGAGTATGATATTATCAAAATATGTGATATTATTATAGGAAATTCTCAAAGGCTAAATATATTCAGAATGCATTTTTTCCTATCTTCCTCCATTATCAATAAGTTATTGTTTGCTTTATGTATATCTATAATATCTGTATATCTATATCTATCTATCTGCTATATGAATGTATAACATGTATTAGATACTATTTGGAGTATTTCTGATCAATCTTATCATGTGGAAGTACAATGAATATTTTTTAATATCTGATTAAATGAGAAATTATGTATTCTTACTATCTTAGTACATACACAGCAGGGAAGAATGTCTAAAGGGGAGAAATCTCTATCAACATTTTAATATACCACTTTACAAACTATCTGTAGGTTATTGAATATTCCTAAATGACTATATGATGTAACAAACCATTTGTGATGAAGGCATTTAGTTTTAAAAGAAGACTTGAAAGTTATTAGGATTTAGAAACAACTTAAAAAAACCTCTCCTCCCCACTACATTTAGGGAAAACATTGAAATCAAAGTATTATTCTCTCTGGAGAAGTAGCTATACATTTAACTGGTGTCAAGAAACCTTAGGAAATATTAGCTTTTAGGGAAAAACACTTTCAGTTCATATTTTGTACTTTTAAGTAATATATTCCTAGTATGGCTCTGAAGCCTGTCTAAACCACCATTAACATTTGAAAAGAAACTTCTCTGGTTCTTACCAAACAGAAATAAATAATGCCTGACAACGGCATTAGGGAACATAAACATAAAATTACCCGTTATTAAAACTGAGCACATTTTTCTCGAAGAAATATATGACTCAGCTATAAAATAGTATGTTTGCCATTCACACTAATGTGTCTACATTATGTTCAATCTTCTAAAAAGCTGACATGGAAAATAATGGTGTAATAAACTAATTCATCATAATGTGCAAAAGAAACGGCTGGAATAAATTGTAATAACCTTTCAAAAACTAGCAGCTTTTAAAAGTATTAATTCCTACTCCAGATAATTGGAAAAGACACCTGGGTGGGTGGGTAATATTTTTTTACAGGATTGCTCTGTCAGGACCTGAGATTGTCTTTGGACTCAGCACCGATCATTTAGTACTAAATGACAGTGAATCTTGCAAATGGGTCTTCCTAGATGGTGTTCGCCATAAATTACCAGACCCAACTCCCTCAAGGTCAGCTGCACGAAAGGGCAGGTATCAAGCGGCCTTTGTGGAGGCCCAGAGCGGTCCTTGGGTTTCTCATAAATGGACAATAGTTGTGTTGGCTGCCATAAAATCAACTTAATGGACTGACGACATAAATTACCATCAAACTTTGACAACATTCCCCTCTGTAAGAGGATGGAAGCATGCTTTTATATCAAAGGTGGGGAAAATGGATAACAATATGTTAGCATTTTTATTATAATCATAAATATTTTAACAATGCTAAGTGGGGAATGAATTAATACTAGAAGCAACCATTTGTCCTACCCGATGCATTAAAAGAGTACCCAGGTAACACTGAAGTTACTGCCTGTGTGTAGCGTCAAAGGAAAGTTCCATTGACCTGACAACGTTTCTACTAAACACGGATAATTAGAGCTAACACTCCTTGCTTTCTAGTCTATTTTATTCATGCCATCTGGGGGGTTTGAATGGAAGAGCCAGAGTCCCGAATCCTCACTACTTCAGCTAACTCATTAGTTCACCTTCCCTAGAGCTCTTGCTTCCTATCTGCAGAAGTAAAATAATTGTCACACTGAGACATTTTGAAGACAATTGAATTAACCTTGAGAAGAAGGCACTGTGAAACCCTCATATCGGGTAGACTACCTTATCAATGTATCTGTAAAAATGAGCTGCTCTACCCTTAATTCACAGTTGTAAAAAGTCAATTGATAGAAATTATAACAACAGGTCAACTAAGAAGCAGGAAAATGAAGGTAAATGGAACTGTTTGAGTTAGTTATTTTTTTTACTCATCCACTTATCCCGCCATCCTGCAACAGTACTTATTAAAAGATATTACGCTAGAACAAAGCTTAACTTCCCGCCTCAGCTAGTTTTAAGAGCATTCATTTTCTCTTGAAATGTAAGAATTTAACTGAAGATTTGGCCAAAATAAATGATGCATTAAAATTATCTTCCATAATGGTACTTACTATTCTGAATAGTGTATATAATGCTTCATTGTAAAGTACACAATCCACAAGGGGAGTGTGCTTTACATCCTCATAGCTAGTCACAGGGTGGCTGGTCTTTCTTTTTGCCATCCTGTCTGTTTATTTCTTTTTCTCTGTCGCTATTGCCACGTCTGTCCAGAACCCGGTCGCCTTAGGCCTGAGTTATTGCAGCAGCTTTGTGCTCTGATCTTTTCCCACCAATCCATCCCGCCTTGTCCTGCCAAATTAATCTTTTTAAAAGCACTACTTTAATTAGGCCACTCTCCTGCTCAAAAATTTTCAATAACTGCCACCACATGGAGGCCAGAGGACAGGGTTTGGGGAGACTAATGTCTTCGGGTGTCTGGCTTTTCCTCCCTTTCCAGCTATGTTTCCTGGAGTTTTCCCTGTATAAAAACTTCAGGACAAGGTTTTTATTGTCTTACAACCTCTACAAGAACATCCCTGGCCAGTGCCTTCGTGTTCTCTTCAGATGTAGGGAGGTTTTTTTTTCTCCTGTCAACCCACAACCCCTCTAGCAACAAAAAAATGGATAACAATATGTTAGCATTTTTATTATATTTATTTTATTATATATTCTGCTTGTTTTGTTGTTTGGTATTAACTTTAACTTATTTTGCAATTATAATATTATAAAATTTTGTGTCATGTGATTGCTCACTAATTAATTGGCAATGATCTTGGAAGGCAGGGGTTTCTGAGTTCTCATTATCTGCCAATGGCCCCATCATGGAGTTAGGGAGTAGCAACACCCAGTAGACACATGCAATGAAGGAATGCAAAGGGCTGCCCTAGGCCTCTCTTAAGATCAGGGTGGAAGTCATTAAGTTAGGTCACACTGTAACTTGGGATGTTTCAGAACAACAGTTTATACTTGTGAGACGGTTTTCTCCAGTTTAACAAATCTACTTGCATGGTTTGGTTCTTTGTGAAAGTTTAGATGATGAGGCACAAGCTGAGCACATGGATTTGAAACCTTAAAATCTAACTTTGAGGCAAATCATGGGCAACAATAACATAAACAAAAACTAGTATAGAGTAACTGAATAAAGGGTAAGTTTATGAAAGTTTTCTGCAGCCATAAAGCACACTCACTTCTAAAAAAAACTGAAATCAATGAAAAAATAAATTAAGAGAAAAAATGTATGAATTACTTAGTCTGAAATCTTTTTTTTGTTTTTATTTTGTTTTGTTTTATTTTTTGAGACAAGGTTTCTCTGTGTAACCCTGGCTGACCCTGGCTGTCCTGGAACTCACTCTGTAGACCAGGCTGGCCTCGAATTCAGAGATCCTCCTGCCTCTACCTCCCAAGTCCTGGGATTAAAGCCATGGGCCACCACCACCTGGCCTGGAGGTTTTATTCAGACTATAATATTCTATAGTAAATGGAATAGGTAGTATAGATCAGCAAGACCTAACTGGCCAGTAACGCTGTACCTTATGTAGTATATTTTCTTGTACTCACAGTTCAATGTCCTTGAACCTTAAAATTCTCTAAGGTGAATGGAACCCACATTAACTTTGAATTCATCTGGAAAAGATGGGATAAATGGACCCTTTTGAATTGCTTCTTAAGATGATGAATTTAAATCTCCTAGGTATGGTATCTAACCCAGCACCTGGCATATTAATAATAGTAGCTATTTTTATTGTTTTCATTTTGAACGTGTCTCTTTCATTCATCACTTCATGACTTACCTAAGAATTACAGAGCATAAATACTGGAATCAAAACAAGCATGTGTCTGAATCACAGCTTTAGCATTTATTATCTTATTATTTATGAAACTATCTGAGCCTCAATTTCCTTCCTGTCTAAGATGGTGAAATATCTCTATGCAGTAATATTTTGAACATGCACAACACACACACACACACACACACACACACACACACACCATACCACAAAATAAAAAATCATAGAAACAAAAACAAACAAAATACACCAAACCAAACTAAACCAACAAACATTTAAAAGTGTCAAGCATTGTGCTTACTAGTTTTATATCAGCTTGACCCATGCTAAAATCGTTTCGGAAGAAGGAACCTCAGTTGAGAAAACGCCCCTACCCGATTGGTCTATAAGCAAGCCTGTGGTGCATTTTCTTGGATGATAATGGATGTGGGAGGGGCAATCTCACTGTGAGTGGTGCCACTCCTGAGCTGATGGTCTTGGGTTGTATAAGGAGGTAGGCTGAGTAACTCTTAAGGAGCAAGCCAGTGAGCAGCACTCTTCCATGACCTCCTCATCAGCTACAGCTTCCAGCTTCCTGCCCTGACTTTCCTCAGCAAGGAATGTGACCTCAGAGCTGTAAGCTGACATAAACCCTGTCCTTCCCAAGTTGATTTTGGTCATAGTGTTTTTACCAGAGCTATAGAAACACTAAGACAGTCATGGAGCAGGCACCCATGAATAGCAGATGCAATACCTGAGTGTTTTCAGATAATGCTGTTCTGTTGTGTGTAGAAGAGCACATGCTTATGAGCACTTTGAGTAAAAGAGGAAGGAAAACTTTCTCCATTCTGTCTTAATTCTTTGTAATAGTACCACAGATTGGTTTTGTAAACACCTGTTTTTGGGAAAGAGTACTTGTATAGATACTTAAAATTTACAAAAAGTTTTGTAATTGAGGGCTGTATCTCCCCAATATGCCTCAGAATGACTATTTGTTGTTATATTCCTGTAATCATTATCTTTGCATCCCACTCTTCCATCAAGATGCTTAATATGTAGTAATAATGATCAATGCCACCTTCTAAGGAGGCTATTAAAAACCTCAAATCGGACTGCTAGGCATTCTAAGTTGGTATTTTTAGAACTGCTTGACAGTCAGACTTGGACAGATGGAATTGAGCCATTGATTATAGATTCTCCATCTCATCCTTAGATCTCAGGAGCAGAGATCTCCTTTGGGTAAGCTTTTACAGTGGACACATTAAAACTATTTCCTCATTTCTCTGGTTTCTAAGATATTGGTGAAGATTACCTTTGAGGTTGCCTGTTCTCACATAGGCTAAAATACAGCTTTGTAAAACAATGTAGGAACAGGCATCTGAAACAATGGACAAATAAAAGGATACAAAGAAACAATGGTAACTCTATTAAATCTAAATAAAAGCATTATGCCATATGTTGAGATTAATGAGCTCTTATCTTAATTCAGTAGGAATGCAATTAAGTGCTAAGAAACAGAAAGCATCTCACAGTTTTCTGAAATTGAGATGGTTTTAGTATCAGAATAACTGAAGTTTATGCTTAATCATTCACCAAATACATTCACTTCCCTACAGCATCTACAAGGTCAAACCCCAGACTAACATAATAGAAGATCTTAGGGTGTTTCCAGGCATGCTGGGCAGTGCACATGTACTATCTATTTATGGGTTGTATTACTTATAAGGTTCCAAATGAATAGTTTGCCAAATAACAACTTATTAAATGAGATTCCATATGTTATTTGAGTTCCAATGTTTTTACTCATTGATTTAGGTTGGTTAAGCAAGGAGTTAGACACAGAGTAACCAAGACAACTCCATATGTTTCTCACGACAGTTAAAAAAATACAAGTCAGTGGTTAAACATCCTTGAAGCTGCAGCTAAGTTCTCCCCGTTCTCCAAGGAGCTAAGGTAAGGGGAGGACTTTGTGAGCTGGAACACAGGTATCTTGAAAAGCCAGGTTGGTACCCTTAAAGGACTCCGGCTTCATTAAAGTATCATGAGCATTTGATGGTCATCTCTAGTGGGCCTTTAAGTAGAACTCAGGAAGAAAAAACCCTCAAAGGGAGATCTGTTTTTCCATGATTTGTCATAAGAAAAAAGAGTCACAAACTTATGAACATGCCACCCTACTTTATAAATATACACAAAAGCTTTGTATAAAAATAGCAAACCCGAGATCACTCAGGGCTCTAACTTTTTCCATTTGTATATCACTAGAGTATACTTGGATTGCTCTAACTGTAAAGCAAATCTAAGTTTTGTGTCTCTTCTGCATCTGCTGTTGAATTCTTTCCCCAGAAAACCAAGAACCTCCTGTGTTCTTGGTCCAATGACACTTTGTCAAGTTCCTAGTTTATAGATTATAGCCATGTAGTTACATTTTAAAACACAAATTTTAAAACAAACAAAAACCCAAGAAATAGCATATTCTGGGTCTCTGACATTTAAGAACTGAGAACTGAACAGCATTGGATCAGAACTGGTACTGACTCTTTCCTACATCTGCTCCCAGAATCTCTACACAGTGTGGTGTTTCTGTATCTTTGGTCTTTGGTTTTCTTTTATAATGTCTGTATCTTGACCATTGTCTTCCAATAGTTTTGGACCATTGTGGACGTCTTAGCTTCACCAATATTTATATATATCTAACTTATAACTGTAAGTTGTTATAGGAGCTCTGATAATTTTAATTCCATTTGCAGAAGATATTTTGATTCTCATAATAATGTCATGTGGGATAAGGAAACCAAGGTGTGAGGGCATATGATATGCCTTAGACTACTTAAAATTAGTGATTAAATAGAGAATCTGAATCTAGGGCTCACTTGTCCCCATGACTACATAGAGGCAAAGTTGAATTTAAGCTGATTTATCTACAACAAAGTTGATTTCTCTACTACAAGCCAGTGTAATTGCTGCAGAAGCATAGATCCAATGTATGACTTCCTAGACAAAAAGTGATTCCAAGATGGACTACTCAGCCATGTTGCAGAGAACTTTGTAAATTCTCCAAAAATAATTTCAAAAATCTCTCATCTAAATTTTATAGTTATTTTCTGAAATAGCATATCCCCCTAAATTTTACAGGTTAACATTTAGCTTGGAATACCATGTACAACCTGCACCACTGCATGGGATACAGGGTAAAAGGCAGAAGGCAGAGGGCTGCCTCTTAGGGGATAAGAAGAGATGAAAATGTGTTAACTAGGGCTGGAGGGATGCTTCAGAAGTCAAAAGCACTTGCTGTTCTTCCAGAGGACTTGAGTTGTTTTCCTAATGCCATATCAGGCAGCTCACCACTGTCTGTTATTCCAGCTCTGGGGGATCAGATGTCTCTGACCTCCACAGGCACCTGCTGTACAGACATATATACCAACACATAATTAAAAATAATAAAAATCAACATTAAAAAGGAATGTGTTAAGTATTTCTGCTGTTTACATTACTTGAGTTGTCCTAATTATAGAATGACCCAGAGTATAAAAATATATTTTATTCAATGTCTCAAACCAGAAATGTGTGAGATAAATTTTAGTCTCTGGACCAAACCAAAAAATAAAACAAAAGGAAAACAAACAAACACAATCAAAATAATCCAGTAGTTATATTTATCCCATCCAAGGTAATCCATTAATAAAATGTATTTACCATCAACTAAGCATTTTTCACATTCTTGAGGCTAGAGAGATGACTCAGCAAAATCCTTGTAAATCCCAAATTCAACCCTCAGCATCCTTGTGAGAAAGCCAGGAGGATGGCATCTGATTAAAACCTCAGTGCTGGAGAGGCAGAGTGAAAGACGAGGCTATCTGAAGCTTGCTGGCCATCCAGTCTAGCCAGATTGGCAGGTTCTAGAAACAGTGAGAGATCCTGCCTCAAAAGCTACAGTGGAGCATGATCAATGAAGACACTCATTGTCGATCTCTTGCCTACAGACACATCCACTACATGCATACACATCTGTACACAAGCAAGCACATACACAAATTTACATTCCGATTCTGTCTTTTTGAGGAGTGGGGGATTTAACCCAGGGCCTTGTATACACTAGACAATCCTTCTACCATTAAGCTACAGACCATCAACATGTCTTTTGAAGAGTCAGATCTTGTATAATTCCATAATACTTTAGTTTAAAAGTTCATGAATGGAGGAGAAAATGTTTCATCATTACGATATCAACTAATAAGTAGGAATCTATTGTGTCCATTGATTTGAAGCCTAGTCCCTACGTCAGACACTTTCCTGCTGATTTTGCCTCTCTCTGTGTTTTCAGACAGTAATCTAACCTTCTAGGGCCATAATGCTCTTATTTTGAAAAATAATGAAATAAAGATATGTCATCTACTTTCTCGTATATAATCTAAGAATTGACTGTAATAGTTTTTGATGGTTTAATATGTCTTAAAGCCTCTTGTAAACCTTTCCCCCAAAACCTTACTTAGTCTTAAGAGCAATTCAACAACATGCATAGCATTTGTCATTTTTTTTTATAGTATGTGTCCCCTCAAGACTCATGCGTTAAGGCTTGCTCTCAGCTGGTAGGCTCATCACTTTGAGGTGATTGGACTGTGTAGGCTTTCACTCAGCCACAAATAAATCCTTTAATGGATTAATTATATTATGTAATGTTGGGAAGTATTTGGAAAGTAGAGTCAGGCTGGGGAAAGTAGGTCATGGAGGGTGTATCTTTAAAGGATTCATCTTGTCCTCCTGGACCCTTCCTTCCATGCTTTCTGATTTCGGCCTGCCATGAGCTGCTAAACCTCTCCTTACCAAAACTTTCTGCTATAGTGGTTACCACAGACTCAGAAACATGGAGTAAACTGACCATGAACCATAATCACTGAGGCTATGAGCCCAAATTACGTTTTCTTCATGAAGTTGTTTATCTTTGATATCTGTCACAGTGGTAAAAGCCTACCAAGAGTCTTATTATCCTCAATTTTGGAGACAAGAAAATTAAAGATAGAATGTTTTAACATAAAGTCTTACCAAGGGCCCCCAACTAGAGATTGGCTGAGTAGGTACTCAAACTTACATACTTCAAATGTATACACTCATAATCGGTTCACCTTCCCTATCATAGGAGAACTAAGATGAGCAGAGTTATTTGGGAAAGTATTGTAGATAGTACAGACATCAAAGACAAAGGATTTCTGTAATCAAAAAAGTAATGATATGCTTCAGTAAGAAGGTAATGAGAATATTAAAACTAGAGAGTGGGGGGAGATTAACAACCATGTTGTAGAATGTTTTAAACACTCAAAAGACCAGGAAGACATTATGCTGGAGGCCCATCAGGAGTTTCTGCATGGACACTTCTGTGTCCATGCAAGCCTGCCTTCAGAGTGCTGGTGAGGTAACCAGTGTGACTGACCATACATGGTTGAAGTTAAGAAGGTTAGAGAGAGGGTCTCTACATACATACCTACATTCAGACACTTC
Organism: Peromyscus leucopus; assembly: GCF_004664715.2. Taxonomy (NCBI): domain Eukaryota; kingdom Metazoa; phylum Chordata; class Mammalia; order Rodentia; family Cricetidae; genus Peromyscus; species Peromyscus leucopus. The sequence goes on along the minus strand of NW_023505212.1, from coordinate 4,524 downwards.
TCAGTTACTCCAGTGAAGATTATCTGGCTAGTGGGTGTCCCATGGCCTCACCTCACCTGCTGGTTGTCTTGGGAGTTTTTCTCCTTTTGAACACCTGGAAAGTAATTATTTCAATCAATTTTTGAAAAAAAATTGTTTTTCTTAGTAGCTGTGGTTAAACGTTTGTTATGGAAAGAGACATAACCTTAATGTTAGAAAACATTTTCCCTTACGGTTATTCTAGTCCTTTTGTTAAACATTTTTTTTGATAAGAGCCATAAATCACAATGTGCACCTTGACCCCAGAATACAATACACAATTATTCATTCTACTTGATTGGGAGGGTTTTAAAAATGGGGACTCTCACACACTTTCAAATAATGTTCTCAAACAGAACTTTGTTTCTTATCTGTACTCTGAGAACTTGATGTGAGCATGGCTAAATGTATTCTCTTTAAACATGCTACATTTTGTGCATCTCTGTGCTGACCTTTTTTTTAATAGATATGATGATTCTCCATATCAATCATTCTTACCTTTGGCTACAGGCTGCCAGGAGACAAAAGAATTCTCTAGCTTCAGAGTACATGTTTGAATCAAAACTAAAGTGTTACATGAGAGAGAATACGGACAAGACAATATGGGGCAGGTGACATAGACTAGACTGGAAAACCCTTTGAAGGTGACAATTACTATATCAGGTTACTACTTAGAGCATGTGTGACTTGTACATAGATTGTAGGAAATTAACATATCATTATCACTAGCATGGGTCAATAAGAGTAGACACAAATCTGAAGTGGCCCAGAAATCCATCTTCATTTGAGTACAGGGATTCTAATATAATTAAAACACAAAGCAAACACATACACTTGAATACACATAGACAGACAGACAGACAGACAGACAGACAGACACACACACACAAAATACATTCACAGGTTCCTTTTATGAGTGTTTTATTTTATTTCATTAATTGCTTGAGAGCTTAGTATAACATGTTTTGAATATATTCACTTCCCCTTCCCACTACACTTCTAAGATCCATGCCCCTTCCCTACCCACCCAACTTTGTGTCCTATTTTTTTTAAAAAAATCTTTCAAGACTACTTTAGGCTGCCCAAATTCTTGGATGTGTAATCTTCCACTGGGGAGTGGACAGCTTGCTGTGGGTACACACTTAGTAAAAATTGTCTCTCCTTCTCCCAGCAGCTAACAATTGCCAACAGGAACCTATGGCTAAACGCAGAAATTCTTTTTCTTTTTTTCAAGACAGGGTTTCTCTGTGTAGCTTTGTGCCTTTCCTGGAACTCGCTTTGTAGACCAGGCTGGCCTCGAACTCACAGAGATCCGCCTGCCTCTGCCTCCTGAGTGCTGGGATTAAAGGCGTGCACCACCACCCAGCAAAATGCAGACGTTCTTTAAGAAAATCCACGAGTCTAAAAAAAAAAAATTACTGTAACCTCGGCTAATATCAGCAATTGACCCTATTGAATTCCTTCATTTATTACCATATTGCCATAAATTATGTACAGTTCTTCACTTGAGGTCTTGTCAATCCTCTGCCTCACATTCCCAGGGGAGGCCAGAATTCTAAAGCAATCAGGGAGGAACAGGTGTACTCCGTTACTCCAGGGCCGGTCATATGTCCACTATGACTGCCCAATAGCTAGGAAAACAGGTCAGTGCTTGTGAGAAGCTGGCATATGCCCAGGCCCGCTGACCTCAATGAGAAACAAAGCAAAGCCCCATCACCCAGCTTCTCACTTTGTTTAATAAGCTAGAATTATTTTTCAAAGATCTCAGATAAACAGAAATAATTATAATTATGAATAATTAAAACACTAAACTGAAGAGGGCTCTCCACATTCATTGCACGGTGCGCTGGGCCCCTGAGGGCAGCATCTTCAATTAGCTTAGTTTTACAACAAAAGATAAATGTGACAATCAGTGATTGCAGGTATTCAGTTCAAGTAAGAAAACAAGTTAATTCACTGTAAAATCACCTCTCTCAAATCGTGGGGGCCCTACGCTCTTTGGCGTTCAGCATCTGTTCTAATTCTAGGGTAGAGAAAAAACAACAGATGATGGAGGGAAGAAGAGAGTCTGCCTTAGAAGCTGTGAGTAGAAGCATGCGGGCTTCATCAGTTATTCCTATTGGGCAGCAAAGCAAGTAACCGATAACAAAAAATGGTTGTGGACAGCCAGCCGTGGGCCAGGGAGATGGTTCGGTAATGAAAACACTTGCTGTGTAGATGTGAGGATCTGGGTTGGGTCCTTGGAATGCACATACCCTGGACACAGTAGCCTGGGAGACAGAGACAAGAGAATCTCCAGGAGCTCACAGGTCGGTCATCCCTGAGCACACAGCAGGGCAGCACAAAGTGATCCTGTCTCAAACAAGGTGAAGGGTGAGGACAAACACTCCAGGCTGCCTGTCCTCTCACTTCCACCGGCATACCAGAGCACATATGTGCCTCCACCTCAAGTTCTGGAATTCCAGTCACCATGTTCTTCCCTACAAGCACTTATTGTTAGTTTATGCTAGGTGATCGTTGCATTGCATTGTAAGAACTAGCAGATTCAAAAATAAAAACTACACACAAATGTATTTCTGTAGTCTCTCAGATATAATCTTTAGACTATGGATGCCTACATTTTATGAAGTGAAATTTTGTGTGTGTGCTATTTCTCACTATTCCTCAATTGTAATGGAACTTTCTTAAAAAATTTGAAGCACAAATTTAGATATCTTTCTGTTCAGAGCTCTTTCTGTAAATGTATATATACTACATACATAATTTTAGTAAAATGTATCTGTTTTCTTTTTGCAGTATTAAATTGTATTTATTACTGATTTTTTTCTTAGATATTTACAGGACTAGAATAAATTGCAAGTTGTAAGAGCATTAGCAAAGCAGAAAACAAAGCTTTGCATCCAAGTTTCTAGTAAACAGATGTCTTCACTCAGATTCAACACATCTGGCCACCATGACCCCACAAGGGCCATCACTTACTGTATGTCACACTGGGGAGGGACCTTCAGCCTTTCATTCAGCAGAGGAAAAACTCATTAGACACTCAGTACCAGTGGCTTCCGAACAACAAACCTGGAGGGTTTTTTTTTTTTATTCTGATTTTAATGATTAGTTGTCTGTGCCTTGTATTTAACTGAAATGGTTATTTAGATATTATATTTAACTTACACACAATTAGCTGAAGTTTGGTGCTACTGTGTCATCCGTTTGGAAACTAATTAATGATAAGGCCACTCAAGCAGGGCAGTGAAGGGTGGTAGTAAATGTATCAGAATCCATCTGCATCCATTGTTGATTTCAGCTGGGCACTCACAGTTTGCATTGAATGCTGACGTGCCCTTGACACTTCAGTTTCATCCAGGAGATATACAATAATATTGCAGGCAGTCTATGGCTAAGATGAAAACTATGTCAATTATAAAGGGTATAAGCTTTAGATATTAATTTGGTCTTAATACATTGAGGAGGACCTGCTGGCCATAGCAAATGATTTATAACAACAGCATAAACAGAAAATATTTTCAAGGACATTATTTTTTTATGGGACTTTCCTTGGAGTGTGGTCAATATACCCAATGTCACTCCATTGAAGAAAGCTGATTCAACATCTCCTAGCATTTATCAGTTGCAATAGCTTCTTGGCCAGGAGTGGGACTTTGTTCCCATTTCCCCTTCTCCATGCTTGGATTTTGTCTAGCTTGAGCTTGGACCAATTTTGAATTTAAGTTATGTAAACAAATAGAATGGTCTACACATATGGGAACTTGGAGATCATGGGTCATGAAGCAGAACAAGTTTCCCAGTCTATAAACTCTGAGGATCATCTAAGCCACTCCAGTAGCCAGCTGGAAGGGGTTTCTTGCTGTCTTGAAAACTACAGTTCTGACTGTGTTGGGAATAAAAATCTGTGAAGCTGTGTGTGCACCTGACCATTTATAGCTCTTGGTACTGTTTATTAGGTTCTGAATATGAATAGGGCACTGAGTTCAATAAATACTTAATGAGGTCATTTTAGGCTCATTTTCCAGATGTATGGGTCAAAGCCTGGAGGAGGTAAGGCATTCCTCTGGGATCTTGAAATCAGTAAGGTGTAGAGGTGGGTGTGGTGATATTTTATTTGTGCACCCCAATAAAGCTTATCTGAGGATCAGAGGAAAAAGCCAGCCACTATATGAAACATAGAGGTCAGGCACTGGTAGCACATGCCTTTAATCCTAGCTTTCAGGAGGCAGAGATTTATCTGGATCTCTGTGAGTTCAAGGTCACACTGGGAACAGAGCCAGGTGTGGTGGCACACACCTTTAATTCCTAACACTAGTTAACCATAGAGGTCTGGAGGTCTATAGAGACAGACAGGAAGTGATAGAGCTGGACAGAAAGAGGAAGTGATGTAGCTGGGTGGAGAGAGGAAGTGAGATGGCAAGGCACAGAAAGGTATATAGGCATGAGTATACAGGAAGTAGCTCTCTCTGGAGGCCAAGGAGTTGGTAAGGTGAGGTTGGCTAT
>NW_023505211.1:0-126000 GCF_004664715.2 Peromyscus leucopus | reverse complement strand
TTTAAAAGATATTTAAAACCAGTAAGTTTCAACCAGCCATGGGGGTGATAGATAGACCCACTTCTCAGAGAGGAAAACTGAGATTAAAGAGACCACCGGCTTTACTGCAGACTCACTGCACACTGACTTGGCACTCCCACGTTCTCTCCTGCATCAGATGTTGGCACGACGAGGTACTATGTGAGGTGGAGAATCTTAGCAGTTTTACTGAATTGAAATTTCTTTTTCACAATGGTGTCTTCAAAGAGTTTGTAAGGAGCGTAAAGAAGTTGCATGACTAAGTAAACAAGATTAAAGTGGGTAATCAAAGACAGTCTAGTCTCAGGTTTGTTTTACCAAGCTGATGGAAAGCACCGTGGGAGGAAGGCGACGCAGGTGGGAACCCTGCTTAGTAAGGGCTAATTGTGTGGCTGTTAAGAGTTTGACCCTGGGCAGTGTCAGCATCAGTGCTTATCAGTCAAGAGATTTCAAGCAAGTACCAAACCCACGCCTCCATCTCCTATTCTCTGTGTTGAGGGCGGTGATAATGTATCTCACTGCCGTCATCGCTTGAGTTGAAAGAGCCAGCATCTGTAAAGCCATAACGCCTATTCTACATAACCACCGCGGAAGTGTTGGCCATTATTTTTGAACATGGTGTAAGATAGCCATTTCTTGAAATTTCCAATGTTTTAGAATGTATACTATTTGAAGAGGGGGAAAAAATGAGAATAATAAAAAGTGGCCGGCAACAGATAATCCATCGTAGCTCATCGAACCGGCAGTTCTGTCCCTAAGAGTCAGGTCTTTATAACTCTCGGTTGCCAGCTCCTTGGGAGATCTGTCTTGCTGACAGGTTGCTGCTTGTTTGCTGAAGGAGAGCTGTGTGAATTATAGCTATCATGAAATCGCCGCTGAAACCTGAGCAGTTGTTTGAACAAATATGCAAGGTATCCAAGATTCCTTAAAGGGACAAGGTCCATCTTGAAGCCATCGAGCAAAAGCGACAAACACTCACTTGCAGGTAACCTTGTACAGCTTAGACAGCGGGTGAATTAATCAAGCCTTCCTCGGTCGGAGTCGCTCACCATACAGCTCTGAGCAGCTTGCTTTGGGTTATTAGTCTCATCATAAAAAAAAAAAAAAAAAAAAAAAAAAAAAAAGCGTTTACCCCAAAGTTAATGAAACATGGCACACGGCAGACAACTGGGAACACATACAGAAAGCAGGACTGTGTTTCCAACCAGATGCTTCCCAAAGTATGTGGCAAACGCTCTGAAGAGTCCTGTACAAATTTCAAGAGCCATTCTTCAAGATTAAGGGACGCGCAGGAGGGATACAGACAAAGAGCAGATGGTGTGCTCGACTTGTCTAAGATTTTGAAAGGAGAGATGTTACAACGTGATAAAGTGGTGGCAGTTGATGTGTATTTCAGGCAGCACCCAGACATGTCTTGTTGCTATGAGCTGCCCCCGAGTCTTCACTACTCAAATAACATCAACTTTCTGTGGTGAGCCGGAAACACGGCATACATTATGATATGTCAATGCTACAAATTGCAATTTAAGATTCCCAGCTCGTCTGTGACTAGGAATTGGGCTATGGTTATTTTCTAATCAGCATTAGCATATTTTGCAATATAAACCAGTCTCTTCAGTTCAGCCGTTTGACTTCTTTATAGTACGTTAACAACTCTCACGGCGGAGGAAAACACACTAGCATGCTTTGTGTTCGCAGGCTGACTCTGCTTTCTGACTACTACTACTCACAATGCACCCAGCTAAATGTCACGGGAATTCACAGACCTTGACACTAACCATGAAGTGACAACCCTGAGCCTTATCAAAGCCTGACTTCCAGTGTCCTGGAGCCCCCTCCCTTCACATCCATTCCTGGTAATTAAGTGTAAAACACACCAGGATTTCAAACACAGCTTTTAGGGGGGATGTATCTGCAAACACATTCCCTGATGGATTCCCTAGTGAGACCACAATTTCAGAACATTATTATGATGCTCCTGTCTGCACAGGGTTTTAAACTGGGATATCATTTAAAGGTAGTGGTGGGGTTTGAGCTCATGGGTGGGTTGTTCTGAATTTTCTTCTTATCATTTCTTTCTGTTTTGAAAATACAGTGCCTAAACTTAGGAGGAAAGAGAAAGACAGTTCCTCTGCTTTTCAATCCATGCATGCCTATTATAGCAGGCTTAAAGAAATGTCACTGTAGTTGCAGGCTGTGGTGCTACAAGCCTTTATACCAGTTCATGTAAGGCAAAGGCTGGTAGATCTTTGTCAGTTCGAGGCGAGCCTTTGTCTACATAGTAAGTTGCAGGCCAGCCATAGCTACACAAAGAGACAAACAAAATGTCTCCTTCCTATACCTGATACTGCAAAAGTAGCCAAGAAGCTGAGACTAGATAGGTCATGGGCCCAGGGGAAAACCTAATGCTGTTGTTCTGCCAAAGGAATATAGCAATCAAATGACTCCTAATGACATTCTGTTATACCCATAGACCAGCGCCTTGCTCTGACATCATCGGAAAAGCTTCCTCTTGTAGTGGATGGGAACTAATACAAAGATGATGAACAGAGAATGAGAGACTTTGGACCACTCATCCTAAGTGGGTGTTCTTATCAAAGCTACTTTCCTTAAGGCTCAGGGTCTATGTGGAAGAGGAAGCAGAAATATCGTTAAGAGCCAAGGGGCATGGATGACTCCAAGGAAACAGTGTCTTCCAGGCACAAGAGGGCTGACTCACTCATGAACTCAAGGACAGTGGCAGCATGCAATGGTCCTGTACAGGTTCCAGACAGACAGGGTCTCAGCACTGAGAAGGGCAAGTGGACAAGGACTCCCAACCATCTGCAACTGATACCCACTGGCAAAAAACAACAACAACAACAACAACAACAAAAAACCCACCAAACTCAGTTTTCTCTGACGGAGTCTCACTGAGGATTTTAACCGTACTTCAGGGAAGGTCCCATCCCCAGGAGTAGCTGGTCAACACAGATAGAACTCAGTCATATTTTCATAAAATGTGTGTCTTGTTTTTGCTTTGTTTCAACTTTTTTTTTGTCTTAATGGTCTCTTGCTTGTTTGTTTTGACTTGTAGCTTTGTGATTTTTGTGAGGATTTTTTTTGTACTTGTTGTATGTGCATTTTTTTTCTTTTTGATTCATATTTGTTGTTTGTTTTAGAGAGAAAAAAAGGTAGAGTTGGTGGGGACGGAGGCAGGGAAGGTCTGGGGGGCACTAGAGGAGGGGAAAACATGATCAAAATATATTGTATGAAAAATTTTTTTTCAATTATTAAAAAAAATCACTAAGTGTGTAGTCTCTAAATGAGCTTTGATTTTTTTCTTTCTTTCTTTTAGATCATTCTGCTACATTCATAAAGTGGGAACGGGCCAATATTGAATAAATCTAATCACACACATTCTCTGAATTCATCGTGGTTTCCACATATTAAGCTTTCACAGATTGCCAGCATCTCTTTTCGCTCCATGGCGGCTGCAGGTCCACAGCCAACCTATCTATCCGGGAGATGGATGAAAGTCCTCGCTGCTTGATTAGGACTTTCCGTGGCTGAGATTAATCTGCTTGACAAGTTATTGCGTCTCTCCTGCCAAACTGACATTTTCCTAATGCAGATACAACTTTGTGACTGAGGGTGATCCATTTTCTCCCCTGCACCAAACTCGCTACCAAGGAGGCATTTTCCCTCTGAATGACAGCAAAAATAAATCTCTCTATGAAGACGGATGTGAAACTGCCGCTTTCCAAGTGGAAGACTCCGATTTTTCTCATTCGTTTTCAAAATGGATAACAAAGTCTTTTCTAAGCGTTTGGCTGGATTTTGAAAACTAAGAGCTGCATATGAGAGCAGTTATGCTTCAGTATTTCACTGGTAATTTCCCTGATTAAGCTCCTGTTTCCACAGTCTTGTGTGAGCAGAATGATACCATGTTATTCTGGAGTCAGCACTATAGCCCAGGCTAGCCAGTATCCTAGCTCAGCCTGCTGGTGGCTGCTGTGTCCATTGCCTGCCTACTGCATTCTTTCTTCACCTTATTTGCCATTTTCTCGGGAAAATAATGATGCTTATTATTAGTACTTTTGTCTCAACCACCTTTGAGTACTATTTCATGGCCCCTGTCACCCCTGCATCTTCTGGGGAAAGCCCTGTTTCCTCTTCAATAGCATCACTCATCACAGCACACTTTGTCCAGCATCGGTCCTCGGCTCCTTGGCCTTTCTCTCATACTTTGACTCACTGAGGTTAAAAAACGTCGTTGCTTCAACAATCTCTCTCCTTCGGGATGCTCATTCCTGAATCTCTGCGTCCAGTTCTTTTCTTGACATCTGACCTTTCCTGTTTATAGATGGGACAGGGAATTTTGGTTTTGTTGCCTCTCTGTTCCTTCAAAATCAACCTTCCATATCTAAGAAGCTGACCTACGTTTCTTCCAGATCCGTTCTCCTTCTCTAACCACATTGCTTCTGCCCTTGATTTCATCCTTAGGGGCCAGCTTGCCAAACCACAAGGTTTTGTAACATTTGCTGTTTCCTTTGTTTGATTTTTAAACTTTTCTTGTTCGTAGGATAAACATCAGCAGAGTACCAGCTTTGTCTTGTTCATTGATAAATACCTAACTCCTAAAAAGATTGCCTGGCACACAGTAGGCCCTTAATAAAGACTTGCTGAATGACTGGACTTTGAATATTCAAAGAAAGAATGTGTAGGAAGTGCTTAGTGAATCCTCAATAACGAAATTTTTTAAAAAAAGTTGATCTTGGGGAACTTGAGTTGTGGCTACCAGCCACTGGGGATAATGTGAGAGGCAATGAGGAAAGGTGGCCGCCATGGCATTTAACAGGAGCAAGTTTTAATGTAGTACTGCCCAGCATGGCAATTGCAGACAGCAAAGCAGATGACAATTCAAAAGCTACAAGGCAGAAATTTGAAAGTTTTCATCATGAGGAAATAATAACTATTTGAAGAGAGAGAAAAACGTGTTTAACCTGATTTAAACATGACCCAATGGCTATGTGCATAAGAATATTATACAGCACCCTACTAATGTATATCATTTCCATATATCATTTTATTAAATCTAATAAAAATTAGATTTAAATGATAATAAAAGCAAGTAAGCCAAATGCAAAATTATTTTGTCTCTTGGTAAGATAACTATGATTTAGTAAATGTTCTTATCTAAATCATCAGAAAAACAACACATATTTTAAAATAAACATAATTCAATTATTTCATTGCTGGTCTATTTTGTCATTTTTAAAGTGAGCTTTTAGGATTCAATTTGATAACCTGCCCCTGCTTATATTTTCTTTGATTCATTTTTATGTTATTCGACAAATAGAGTTTGTCTTCTCACTTATTTCTCATGATTAATTCGTTGATTTTGTTCTGAAATTTAATTCTTTTCCAGAGGAGTCTGATTGGGCCAGAAGATCACATGTGCGGGCCTGCAAGCTTAGTACCTCTCTGATTGTTAAGTGGAATTTTGCTCTCAATTCTTTAACTCTTATCAGTCCCAAATTATATGAAAAAAATGCAGTCTAGACTTAAGAGTGGGAAAATCCTGGTCTGAAATTCCATTTCTGGCCATCTCCAGCGATCTGAGGTTGGAAAGGATGCTTATAGCAGCTGTGAGGCTTGGGACCGTGACTCTGGAAGTTGACTCCAGGAGAGACAACGCTGAGGCTAGACACCTCCTCTCTCGGTGCCCTCACTTGTAAAGTAAGGGGTTCACAAAGCCCACAGTGTGAGTTACGGTGTGAAGTGGGTTAACATGTAAAACATTTTGAATCCTGTCTGGCGGCTCATAAGTAATGTGGTAGGAACTGAAGGGAATTAAGCAAGATGGCGGTGTTCTTAACCGTGGCAATGGCTAGCACAGTAACGTGTGACAACTCCTGTCAAAGGACCATCTTCTGCACACATCATCTCCGTTCACCATCACAGCAACCTCCTGCGGGGTGAACAGTCATCATCCTTGGTTGACAGACAAGAAAAAATGAAGCTCAGAGAAATGAAAAGACTTGAAAATGTTCATGTAATTGGCAGAGTATGTTTTCAAACCATGAAACATGATTAATTTGGATCTAGTACAAGAGTTGCTCTCAGTAAATATTTTACATATTTCCTTGCTTATTTCTATCTGCCTAAACATGGACTTATATTGTAGACACGTTTGTGTCTTGCTGTTTGTGTTTGTTTGTGTGTTCTATGCTGGAAACTGAGTGTCTCATTAGTTTTCTTAGGAATTTATCAACATTCACTGTTCCTTTCAAATACAGGTCTATATATAACTAACAGATTTAAGGTAAGGTAGCTTTATATCATCTATTTGTACCCATATCAGACATGACCTGAGCAACAGAATGAACACACTAGAATGCACTTGGCTTTGAACACGGCTGTGCCATTTTCCAGCTATAAACTTGGGTGAGTTATTTAAATAATGTTCTGTGCCTTAATTTCTTCATTCAGAAGGTAGTAAAAGTGTGTTGCTTCATACATTTGTTAGAAGTATTAAATGGTACCATGAACTTAAAGTCTTTTGCATAGTAATATAGGCACTCGTTAGTCAAATATGAAGACAGAGAAAAGAGCAATTTCTTCCTACAGTAGTATTCTAATCTATTTTCTCTAGGAAAAGTCATAATCCTGAAATGACTAGATTGTTTAGCCAGCAATTGTGTCACTGATTTCTGCAATAAGTCTGGGGAAATTGTGTGTGTGTGTGTGTGTGTGTGTGTGTGTCCCTTAGCACCTAGCAAAAATACACTTCATATGCATCATATCTCTGTGTTTTAGAGTGATCACCAGAGTTTATGTACCTTTCTCTATCCTCCACAGGATCTGTTTTTCCTCAATAACCTTCTTGGATGAGGGATTCATTCCATCCACGTTGTTATTTCTATCATCCGTCTAATATATCCTACATTAGTGCTAGAGATTCAAGGTCATCTCAAGAAAAATGACTCAAACAAATTCTGACTCCTTTTGTATCTCACCCATGTTGGATGATGGAACTAACCTCATGATAAATTCTGCTTCAGTGAATAGTGGTCCTTGGGGACTCTTAGTGCAGAGATACATCAGAAAGTATGAGCCTTGCTAACAGACTAGCATATGCTTAACCAATAGTTACAAAGCTTCCTTCCTCTGACAGCCTGGGCTGTCTCCTAAAGCATCAGCACCAGTACCCACCACCAGCTCTGGTAACTGAGTCATCATATAAAAAATAGACTGGTGTGAATTGATCCCCTCCTCGTAGTCACTGACAGCCGCACAAACCCACACTTCTCCCTGCAAATTACTGGCAATAATCCAAAGCCTTGGAACAGCAGGCAGACAAAGAAAAACAATTTAGTTTCTCCTGCCTGGTTGCTCCTTTCCAAATGTGACAGCTTTTTCTAACCAAATGGCTCGTGTTCTAGTCAGACCAAGCAATACCCAAAAGCGACAGTGACACCAAATGGTTAGATACATTAGGAAAGAGTGTTTACTTCCAACACATACAGAAACAGCCAAGGTAGATTTCATGAATAAAGACCAAACAAGGAGAAAATAAAACTGAAGTGGGCGGCAAAAGGAAACAAATACTTGAGAGACAAGAATGACTTTTGAATAACAGTTGCATCTTTTGCTTAGTAGAGTTTGGTTTTGTTCATTTATCTTATACTAAATTTGAGCATCTACTTTGACTTTGATCTTTTCAGCATGATGTATAGGAAGGAAAGAATGTGTGCTCATTTTCAAAGGACAACACTTCCTGAACCTATATTTGATGGGCGTGGTCTGAGTACGGTTCTGAATATATAGAAAAGTAAGGACTTGCAAAGCACTTTCATGCTTGTTTTAGCCTTCATGTATATTTTCATGCTTATTATTTTCTGCACACATGACTTTCTACTTTTCGTAGTTTGGATTTTACTTAAAACTATTATATTGTACTTAATTACAGCCCTTACTCAGTTCTCACCATTAAACCAGTTGTTTGCAAGAGTTTTTGTTTTTAACAGAAAGCATTAATGGAAATACAATGATCCAGAGCAAAAAAAAAATGCTGGCATTTTCTTTTTGGCAAGATTAAACATCCCAATGATATCCAGACTGGCTTTAATAAGCAACACATCAAATGATTATAAACTACATTGAAGGTCCATATAATAAATTTGTTTAATGTGGACTTTATGTGAAAATAGCAGGCACAGAGAATGGTAAAGAGAACAGAATTTAAAGAATTAAAAGACAAACACAGAAAAACAAAATGAGATTATTTAGAAGGTAGAGGCAGGAGGATTGGGAGTTCAAGTCTCAGCTATGACTCAGCTACATAGTAATTTTGAAGACTGTCTGCCTGGACTATATGAGACTCTGGAGAGTGGGAAAGAGAAAGACAGAAACAGAGACAGACAAAGACAGACAGAGAGACAGACAGACACAAGAGTATATAGGCATTCAAATGAAAAAATAAGAGAGGAACATGACTAAAATGCATATAGAAAAAAAAGAGGAAAGGTTTAAATCATGAGAAACAAAATCAGGAAAGACTATGGAACTACAAGTGACAAAGAGAACAGAGGAACTGAAGACTAAGCTGCAAGAGACTGGAGAAGGAAGAGAACAAAATGTTGGGTCAGGAAGAAAGGGAGTCTAAGAATACTTTCGAGCAGCAGCTGGTGTGCTGGGAAGTGAAGGAACACGGGAAGCAGCCAGCAGCTGGCTCTGAGTGGATGTTTCAGAAATGCTTACTGAACTTCAGTGACTGCTGAGACCATAGAGAAATAAACGAGTAGAAGCAAGACGGCCGTTTGCGACAGATGAACCGGTGCAAGCGCATTCATTTCACAGTTCATACTCTTATCTTAAGACATGATAGTGAGAAAATGATCAGGATGGCTGAGATGTTAGAAGGTGGGCACTGATCAAAGATCACACCACTTTGTTCTCCAGAGCAGAGGACAGTAGTCACAACATTCCCCAGAGTGGCACGCTAGCTATTCGGCAGCCATCTGAACCCCTTGTGAGACTGTTCACCCATGGATCATAAAGCAATAAGAGGTACTCTCCCTTAAAGCCACAGGCTAGCAAAACTCAAATGTCAGTCATGGGAAACTCCTTCAAGCTATTGGTTAGGGGAGTCCACGAGACTCCAAAACAATCAAAGCAATTGGTGTTGTCTTGGTTTTCTTCCAGAACTGGAAGGTCAGACTATGTTGCTGAGGACACAAGGCACTCAGACACAGGGCTTGGAGGAATGGAGCTGGAGCTGACCAGGAATTCCCCTCTCTGAGGACTGGCTCTCACAGTATTGGAAGGTGCTATGTAAGCTGCCAAGGGAAAAAACAACAGTGGTTAGTTCCACCCAAGGTAAAACCTATGAACATAAAAATGTCCTGCCCAGCAAGATATGCCAGTGGTGCTTTAGCAGCACTTCTGTCTTGGAGATAACAACATTGTCGAATTAGATTAAGTCTACTCAATAAAAGGGAATTCATATCTGGTACTATAAACTTAGCCAACTACTATTGCTAAAGAGGTCATAGACTAGAAAGAACCACTGTTCAGCTGGAAGCTTCCTTGGCCTCATTCTCCCCATTCCAAATCTCACCTTCTCAGAGAGCCACCAAGCAGCACTTCCGCCCCGGATCTGCTCAAGACCGCACGAACCTACAGGGTGTTTAAGCTCTGGACCCTAGCCTGCCACATGATTTCTACTCCTCCTCCACGCTCCTTTGGGGGTCTTCAGAGTCACTGAGAGTGCTTTGCTCATTAAACCTGAACTTTTAATTTGGCTTGATCTGGCTTATTGCATCAGCAGAGAAACCACTACCGTGGATTCAAAAATACCTATCACCTACTACTGCCATTTTCTTAAAAGAATATAGTTTCTTACATACTCTAAATACTTATCCTTATAACCACACAGAAGTATGGCTCTCAGTCCTCAATTAAATAGGCTTCTGTGTAGATGGAAGCTACTACAAAGATCACAACTGGTCAAATGCAGAGAATAAAATGCCAGCTGATAGGTTAGGTCTATACCATAACTGTATAGAGGCTAATAGATATAACAAAAAGCCATACTCGTGAAATCTAAATAATATGTTACCTAAACAAGATCTACATACAACAGCACCAGTTGACATGAAAATGGATGAGAGAAATTTCATCTAGGGTCTCATCTTAGATGCAGAGCTGGTTCAGACAGTCAATGACTATGAGCTAGGGAGAACAGTCTTCTCCAGGGGATGAGCTCCTTGATAGATTATCCAGTCCCAAGTAGTCCAGCACTACATACACACACATACTTGTGAGCAACTTTAAATAGACACAGTAGGATACACACACACCACATACACCACACACACACATACACACACACACACACACACACATTCACATGTGGGGGATGGGCATGGGAAGAGTTGAAGTGGGGAGAAAGTTAGAAAAGATGTAAATACAGTCGTATGTATGAAATCCTTTTTTCAAAATTAATAAAAAGAATAATTACAGAAGTAACAAGAGGATAGAAGATTTTCTTCTGCATCCTGGTTGTATCACTAGAACATTAGATATAAATTTTTATTGGCCATTTTAGTATATTATTTTACTCCTAGACATACAAACCTCAAGAATGGAGGCCTTACATATTCATTTTTTATAATCATACGCAACCTAGATCTCTACTTTTTTGTGTAACAAAAACATATTAATATCAGAATTTATCATGAGGTTAGTTCATCATCCAACATGGGTGAGATACAAAAGGAGTCAGAATTTTCTTGAGATGACCTTGAATCTCTAGCACTAACGTAGGATATTTTAGATGGATGATATAAATACAACGTGGATGGAATGAATCCTCATCCAAGAGAGGTTTTTGAGGAAAACAGATCCTGTAGAGGATGGAGAAAGGTACATGAACTCTGGTGATAACTCTATCACACACATACACATACATACATACATACATACATACATACATACAATTTTCCCCAGATTTATTGCAGAAATCAGTGACACAACTGCTGGGTAAACAATCTAGTCCATTTCAGGATTATGACTTTTTCCTAGAAAAATGGATTAGAATACTACTGTAGGAAGAAATTGCTCTTTTCTCTGTCTTCATATTTGACTAATGAATTAGCCTAATATTAATAATAATATAATAAATATAGCCTCTTCTTACATAGGTTTGTTACTACCTTTATTAAGGTGTTTGGATTGGGGAAATTGCCTCTTGCAATCCTTCACTCACTAGTAATTACTCTATCTACTTGCTCAGTTCGTACCCCAGGGACTCAGCATTTGCCTCTTTCTCACCTTCTTTCTAGCTGTCCACCTCCACATCCTGTTTCTTTTTTCAGAATGAATTTTTACATCATCATTTCTCATCCCCTCTGCCATTAACTCCTACTCTGGCCACAAAAATAGTTCTTCCTTGTCATCCTGTGCCTCCCTAAAGTTTATCCAGATAGGTAGAATAATCTCATGTACCCTAACTCTGGTCAAACACTCCCCAAGAGGAAAAAAAATAAACTTTCACATCTCTCCAGTGGACACAGATCATTCTCTACAGGCTAGCTTCATTTCTTTATCATTTTTTTTTGTATTGAAAAGGCCCAACTCAAACATTTGTAAAATACATTGAAAGTTCAAATACTTAGCAGGGTGGTGGTGGTGCACACCTTTAATCCCAGCACTTGGGAGGCAAGAGGCAGGAGAATCTCTGAGTTTGAGACCGGGCCTGGTCTACAGAGCTATTTCCAGGACAGCCAGGTCTACACAGAGAAACTCTGTCTCAAATAACTGGGGGGAAAAAAGGCTCAAATAATAAGTTTTTCTGCCTTTACTTGGTCCTGTTGCCTGCAATGCTGACGTCACTGAATATCTAACCTTTCTGTCCATTCACTCTCTGTTCACATACTGCTTTCTTCTGGGCATTCGTGGATCGCTATTTCTATGCTCACAGATATTCTCAGTCAACTTCATGTTCATCATTATTATCTTTGCAACTATCTTAAATCATATGCTTATTTTACTTCCTATTTCCCCTATCAAAAAATACAAACTCCATAAAACCAATACTTCACTCACACTGCAGCTTCAGAAATCTTTAATATGTAGTATATCCTTATAACTAAGTGACAAAAGAATAAATGCGTCTGTTGGATAGATATTATTCATTTATTTTTCCAAGATATATTCCAGTTATATTGCTGTTTCTTAGTATAATACAGTTTAATGTACATTTATTAAAAATGATAGTAAAGCAAACAAGAGGAAATATATAAAGACCAACTTCTAGGAAAATTATTCTAATACTCATGAGGTAAATTAAAGTTATTTTAGAGATGAAAACTGTTTGAGTCTGTCTAACCAAGTATTATTCCTGCTGGTTCCCTTTGCACCCCAGAGAGCAGTTACAGTCATACATTGCTTGATGATAGCAACACTTTCTGAAAACTGTGCCACTGGATGATTTTGTTACCGTATGAATATGGTAGAAGCAGACTTACACGAACCCTACAGTTTGGTGTACTACATGTCTACACACTCCCAGGCTGTGTGGTGTAGTCTATTACTCCTACAAAGCTGCACAGCCTGTCATCCTACTTAATACTGCAGACAGTTAGCAAACAATTGTATTTGTGCATCTAAACAGAAACCACTAGGTGACAGGAAATGTTCAGTTCCATCACAGTCCATGGGACCACTGACGTATATGCAGACCACCACCAATGACTGCTCACTTCCTACAGAAACCAAGCAGATTACAGTTACATGCAGCTATCTGGGGTTGGTGGTCCTGGGCAAATGAGGATGCCCTCCCCTCATCTAAAAGGGCAACTACTGTCCTATAACTGTTGACTTTGCCATGAGCTAGCTGGTACCATGTTGCCAAAGTTCGCTGTTTTTAAGAGAAATATGAAATATCTTTTTTGTGTCAAAAAAACTTCCAGCCTAAACAACAAAAAAGAAAACTTGCCTTTCTTCTACAAGAAAGTCCAGGAGTTAAACAAATTTGGAATATCTTCCTTAGCTCTTTTTCATAATCTGTATCTACTTAGCCGGTTTTACTAAACTATGATATTTATTATATAAAAACATTTTATTATGCTATGATTTTGTTTAAAAGAACAAACAAAATAATGACCTTAAGAACCCACTGGATTAGTGCAAATATTTAGGTTATAGCTGAATTAAGAAAAACAACAGAAAAATCTAAAGTGGGTAGAGAAGTTAGCATCCTGGAAATGTATTTCTTCCTACGGCATCTCGTCCAGACCACATTTCAATCCCACCATTTATGTACCGTTAAGATTACCAGTTTCAAACTTTACACAGTACATCATGTACTTGAGGGAATGGTCCTCAGTGAACCACATGTTACAAGGCAGATTTCACAACAACACAAATCAAAGCATTATTTTAACACAAATCTTGTTGCTCACCCACATTATATCTAGAGGAGCTGCCTCATCTGTCCCCAAAGAGAAACCTACACTGTACTTATAATAATTAATAAAATATTATGCTTCAATCATCATCTTTCATTTACTTTCATCCCACCTCATTTAACTTCCATAGAACATTCTTTTTGTGAGTGGTTTAATAATGTGGTTTAGGTTTAGGAAGACAAAAAAATCACCACCACAAAGCACATATTTGGGATTAGGAAACTTTCAAAAATATTTTTCAGTAATAAACCAAAAACGAACAAAATATTTGCTAATATGTTTTTTAACTAAAAGAAAAAAAATATGGGTATGGGTGTTTAGCCTGCATGTCTGCGCACCATTTTGTGTAGTGCCCATGGAAGACAGAAGAGGGCATCAGATTCCCTAGACCTGGAATTACAGAGAGTTGAGCATCCATGTGGGTGCTGGGAATTACACCCAGGTCCTCTGGAAGAACAGTCAATGCTCCTAACTACTGAACCATGCCTGCTAATACTTCTTAAAATCCTATGGTAATGGAACCAAATTATTTTATAATCTTACTGTGTTGATCCTACTCTATTCTTATATTTATGGTAAATACTGCTGATTCATTTTTTGTAATCCTTATAAATGGACATTTCCTGTCCCTACTGCCTGTTCCCAAATACCTGAAAGCCACTTCCCAAATTACCACACAGAGGCTTTAAATGCTTGGCCAATAGCTCAGGATTATTACTAATTAGCTGTTACATTTTAAGTTAACCCATATTCCTTATTTACCCTCTTCCATACAGCAGTACCTTTATTAGCATGGCACATTCATCTTTAGCTCCCTCTGCATCTGACTGGTGACTCTCCTGACTCTGCTCTTCTTCTTCCCATCATTCTCAGTTTGGCTTTCCTGCATAACTTCCTGCCCAGGTACCAGCCTTTCAGCTTTTTAATTAAACAATGGGAGTAATACATATTCATGGTGTAGAAAAGGATTGTTCCATAGCAGATTCCAATTGTGACTTTCTTGAGATCTTAGATTTAGCCTTGACACAGGTTTAGCCTTCTCTCTGTATCGTAGAAAGAAAAGGCCTAATTTCTTCTGCTTTGTCAACCTCTTATCTCCCTCACTTCCAAACTGGAAATCATATTGCATGGTTATAATTGCAATGAGAATTGTGTAAACCTTATCACTCAAAGAATGGTCCTCAAAAATGGAGATTGACTACAGCCTTACCAATTATTAATAGGTCTTTCATTTCCCTGAACCATCTTCTTTGGGGCTCTACTCGAAGCATCCCCTGATCCCCATGCAAGACTGATCACACTCACATTTGGGAACACTGAGAAGAGCATCCTCTTCAGCTGGTTCAGTGATGCCTGGGCAGCATTTGGATTCTGAAGTCACATATTCATGTCTCCTTACTCTTGATGTCAGTAATTTTGTGTGTCAGTGGAGTTTCTTTGGGATTGGAGTAAAGTTGATATTGTTGTAAAAAAGCAAAGGCTGAATATGAGAAAGGTTCCATGGCTCAACATAAGCAATTTGAGAGTCAAGGGTATAATAACAAGTCAGAGTGTTATGTGTTATGAATAGAATCAAAGGTTTTAAGTGTTTTGCTAAGAGTTCCATGTTTTCCACCCAAATATTTCCTAAATTAGAGGCAAATAAGAGAAGTAAATATAATTAAATGTGTTCTTTTCTATTACTAAATCATGAAAGGATTCATATGCTCAGAGATTATAAACATACTTTAAAACACTATTACGTAATTGACACAAAGATGGAATAGGCAAAGTAGGAGAGAGGGTAACTTTGTGCATTTAAAGTGCTTTTAATACATATGAGCAGCCAGGTATGGTGGCATACACCTTTAATACCAGCACTCGGGAGGCAGAGGCAGGCAGATCTCTGTGAGTTCGAGGCCAGCCTGGTCTACAGCGTGAGTTCTAGGACAGGCTCCAATGCTACAGAGAAACCTGGTCTCGAAAAAAAACAAAAAACAAAAAACCAATCCTTTACAATAAAGCAACATCTGGAGGCATCACCATTTCTGACCTCAAGCTCTACTATAAAACTATAGTAATAAAATCAGCTTAGTATTGGCATAAAAACTGATATGTTGACCAATGGAATCGAATTGAAGATGCTGACATTAACCTACACACCTATGAGCACCTGATTTTTTTTTTTACAAAAATAGCCAAAACTGTACAATGGAAAAAGAAAACAAGTGGTGCTGGCAAAACTGGATGGGTCAGAAAAATCGAGAGCCTAGCTATGGAAGCTCAGTTCCAGCCCTGAGGACCCACTTTCTTCAGTGAGTCTCCACCTTTCAAGGTTCTACAAACTCAAAGACAGCACCACCAGCACTGAAGAACAAAGGTTCGAGAACATGAGCCTGTTAGGGGTATTTTACACTCAAATCAGCATTCTGTAAAAATCAAATCCCACCGACTCCTAACTCTGTTATAATGCAAAATACTTTAAGTTCCTCTTCGAAACTCAACAGCATTTTGTTTCAAATTCCATTGCTTTTTGAATTCATTCTCACTCAGATCATTAAGTCCTGGATGGAGATGTGTAACACAAAATGCTAAATGGTCTTTTTATAAAATAATAATAATAATAATAATAATAATAATAATAGTAATAATTTAAAAAATAAAAAAATAAATTAAAAAAAAAACGAGCCTATGTTGGAGCTTTTTCAGCCGAAGCCCTTTTGGCTGGAGTTTTTCAGGCTGAGGAGTCCTAGAGGTAAGAGGTGGCTTGTTCCTTGTCTCTCTGATCTTTTAGCATTTACCATATAATATTGGGGGTGGGATTTTTATTAAGACCATTTAGCAATTCATGTTACAGAGATGTAGCCAGTTTTTTTCACCGGAGTATAACACAAATGGCTTCTACCCTGATTCCTGGAAGAGTTCTTTTTCTCCTCAGAACTCTCATGAGGGACTTTCACTATCCGCATGTCTATATGGCTTCTGATCTTCAACACTCCCTTGGGAACATCCCATTGAGCTCCTCTTACGGCTGGGCGTGGTGGCTCACAACTCTAACCCTAGAACTCAGGAGACAGAGGCAAGCTGTTCTATAGGCAGTCCAAAGACAACCTTCTATCTAGTGAGTTCCAGAATGGCCAAGGCTCATAGTGAGACCCTGTCTCAAAAAGCAAACAAGCAAAAGGCTCGACTTTTAGCATTCTAGAGTTGCTCCTGTCTACATCTCCAAGCTCTCCTACATCCCTCCCAAAGGTCCAAAAGACTTTCAAGACTGATCACAACAGTAGACCCACTTGTAAGTACCAATTTTCATTTTTAATAACATTTTAATTGGTATCTATTTATTGTGTGTATGCTGGTTTCATAGGGCTATTTTTATTCAAGTACATAACAATTTGCTGCCATATACTTTGAAGTCATTCAAGATCGAGATCAGGCCTCACTGAGATTCACTAATGGAAAATTATTTCATCCAGGTCAAAAGAATCAAATTACCTCTGACCCTGGGTAAAGTAAGAGACATTGTATCATTCTGATATGCTCCCAACATTAGAAATGGTAACACTACAGAGTCCTCCCTTTAGAGTTAATTCGTCTGGGCTTGTCAAATACTTGGTCATGAGACTAGCCCTCAGGAAGGCTGATTCACCTACAGCCATGCAGAAGAGATGTAAGGAATAGTTACTTCCTCAGGGAGATACTGTGCTTTCCTTCCCAGAAATCCTTCCCCATGCAATTGCTGCAGCCTACCTAGAAAAGCATTACTTTTTTTCCCCTCTTTTCTCAAAGCTAGACCATCTCTTTCCTAATGTCCTGGGCATTTCTACTCTTTTTATGAAGCTATTCTCCTTCTCCTTCTCCTTCTCCTTCTCCTTTCCGCCATGTGGCTGCTTATACAAAGCAGGCTTTTCTTTTTCCTCCTCCAGGAAGTTGTGGATTTACAAAGTTTCTTTCCAAGTTATTTTTCTCTCAAACGACATTGACATCAAGCTCCCTTTAAAGTCTGTTCTGTTCTTCTATTAGGGAGACTAAGAAGCTGTGGAAGGGAACCCTGAATTCCCCAGTAGCGTACAGTGCCCGTTGTGAGGTTCCTCAAAGCTTCCGGTAGGTAACACTGAGCACATTCTCCACCGGCCCTCCACCGGTCCTCTTCTCACTCCTCCGGTTGACTCTGGTGTTTACTTTTCTCACTGTCGTATCCAAAGAGCCAACCAAAAGCAACTTAGTGGAGGACAGGGTCTACCACAGTGGGCAAAGAGTAGCTCTTGGATATGGAAGTAGGGACAGGAGACTACTTCTCACATAAAGGCATGTCAGGCAGGAAGCAGAGCTCGACAGTGTTTCTTAATGAAAAACAGAGTGGGTGGCCACTGAAAGATAAAATTTCACTGTATACTGGAGGAACATGTGATCACAAATAGTCAGAACTAGCTAACTAGTATTCATGTACTATTTTAACTGGAAATCTCTAGAGGAATAAAAGAAAGAAACTGGCTCATGTAGCTGTAGGGATCCTCAAATGACAAACTAAAATCTGCAGTCCAGCAGGCTAGGGCTTCAGAGGAAAGGCAACATTTCAGTCTTGGGTCTGAAGACAATTTGAAGATTGCTCTCTTCCTCAAGGGATCTGTCTTTTAAAGCCATCAACCAATAGAAAGGAACCTCATGAAGGATGACCGCTTGACTCAAGTTTTTCTGCTTTAAATGATAATCAGATATAAAAGCATTCCTTCACAATAACATCTGTCTTGTGTTTGACCAAAACCTTGGAGCCATACTTGGCCAGACCGACATAAAATTAACCATCATCACACATTAGCCTTGAACTGAAACCTGTCCTAATGCTATCATTCTCTAACCAGAGTGGCTCGGCATGGACGATGAATTATTAATATATTATAACAGGCTCCATAATTGTTGATAATGCAGCAACTGAATGGAAAGTGTAGCTCTGGGCCACTATCAGCAGCTATGATACGGCTTATTCCTGATTGCCTGGATAAGCCTGGCACCAAACAGCTAACACGTGTGGACTCTTTAAATACAAGACCTTTGAATGAAAGAAAGAAAAAAAGAGGACATGACTGCTCCTAGGTATGGTGGGGCAGGTTTATTGTAGGTATGAGGGAGAACATAGCCAGAGGCAGAGACATCTGGGAGAGTCCAGAGTGAACATGGCCAGACTGAGGGACCCATAGGGAAGAGCAGCTATGGGAGGGGCAGCCCAGACCCTGGACTACAGAACTCAGGGTAGGGGGTAGGCTATGTCACCAGGAAGACCCCAAACCGGTAGGGACTGAGAGAAGATGGTGCTTTGCCATGTTAACAGGCACCTCAGGTGTGACCTTTGTCAAAAAACAAACAAACAAAAAAACCCTTTTCCCCAGGTTTGAGACTTAACAACCTGAAGCGGCTAGCCTTCTGACATCCTTCAATAACTATCACTTGCAGGGAGCAACTGGGTGGGGCAATTTCTATTCTTTTCTCCACTCACCCCTGAGTATATTTGTCAAAAGTTCTCAATCTCAAGTCATCACACCTGAATTTGATTTTTTTCAGCAACTATTCCCAAGTCACTCTCAGAAATAACCCACCTTTATGCTTTTCATACTTATCTTTTTTAGCAATATGGCAGATTGTATATGAAGCAGTAAGTGAACTCTAGAATAATCTTAGAACAGTCCAAATATGTATCTAATAATTTCTTTCCTAAAGTCCTGGTTAAAACAAGTTATGAAACTAACTGTTTCTCCAATCCAATGATAAATTTATGTTTATCGTAACAAAGCATTTTATCATAGCGTGGTGAGCACTTCAGTCTCCTCCACAATGAATATGAGTGATGAATACTTCAATACTTCAGTTAGAAATGAATTTGAGTTTTCACAGTAGCTTATCATCTTGCAGAGGCCTCAACTACTTCCTTAACGACATTAAAAAATTAAGAAAAATAGCACGTGAAGCATCAAAGATCAAACCAAAGAAAACCTTCATTTTATACATCTGCCGCATGTCGGAGACTCTGACATACAGTACAACCCAGCCCTCTGTGGAATGCCACTGGTTCCCTGTGATAACTAGGTCCATGTGTATATCCTCAAATGACAAACTAAGGAACATAAAAATTCTTTGATGCATTTCCATCTACAAACCAAACATTGTAACAAACAGAGACACTGAGAAAGCTGTTATCATCTTCAGAGTCAAGCGACTGAAAAGAAAAATCCTAGCCACTGAACATGAAATGTAATTTGTTCCAGCCTATAACTAATCCTTAGAGGATAATTCCAGCGGTATGGCATGGTGAAAGATTCTTAATTACCAAAGATACATGGTGTGGGCTTATCAGCACTTTAGACCCCTGAAGCTGATGAAAGCTATATTAGCACATGAGGAATTGCTGTGGTACATGGAAAGAAATTGTTATTTGACAGTTGATAGACTGGGAAATACCGTAGGAGGCAAGGCACAAAACACAGGGCCAAAAAAGAAAGTAGGTCAGTGGTGTTCTGAGTTAGCAGTGGAGATACGAAAGACAGTCTTTTGGCAACCAAAATTATCTCATAAACTTTAATTTCTATATTTGCATGTATGTGATACACATCTGTAAATTATATCAGTAAAACATAAATAAATATATTTTTGATATTGATGCCTTTCAGTAAGGAAATCTGGTTTACACTATAACCATATTGGCTATGTACCAGATGCCATCAAAATGCTTTATATAATAATAGCTTATTTTTCCTTACTATAACTCTATCAGATGGGCACGACTATTGTCCTTGTCTTACACTGAGTAAATTGAGTCACAGAGAAATTAAATGATTTGCTCATTATCTAACAGCTGGGAAGGTAGAATAGATTGGAAGCCACATAATCATGTCTTGGTACTCATACTATAGGAAAGACAGTGGTAATGTTTAGTTCTCTGTTTAATTTAAACTAATTTCAGAATCAAATCAAAAGGATGTAGTAAGTAGGGTCTGATCCAGTTTAGATCTGGATCTATGTATGGGTCTAAATCCCTTTTGAAAGTCACACTGTCATCAAAGAATAAACATAAATGTTTGTCTTGTCTTTATTTATGTTGTGTGTATGCTATATTTTATGATAATTTTTATTTTTGAAATTATAATTCCATAGTTTCTCCCCTCCCCTTCCTTCCCTCCAACTCTTCCCATGTAATCCCCCTTGCCCTATCTCAAATTTAATTGTTTTTACACAGACACACACACACTCACACACACTCTTCAATATAACCTACTCAGTATATATAATGGTACCAGTATGTATATGAACTCAGGGCTGGTTACCTGGTATTAGATGGCTAGTTGTGTGGGCTCTTCATTGTGGAAGACCATTTCTTACATTCTCCGAATTCTCCTGTTGCTTATAGCTCTTTATCTAGAGTTGAGGCCCATGCTTCCATGTTAGCATGCCCATTGTTATCCTCACTGCTCAGCGCTTGTTTGGCCAGCCATGTTGACTGAGACTTCATGGGTGTAGCTTCTCTGGTATTCTAGGAGACACAGTCTTACAGCAAACTCCTTCTTCTGGATTGTACAGTCTTGCAATGATCCCTGCACCTTAGGTGCAGGAGCTATATAAATATATCAATTGGGACTAGGTTCTTCATGATCTCTTGTTCTCTGCGTTTTGGTTAGTCATAGAGATTTCTATAATGTTCTCCATCTGTTGCAAAGGGAGGTTTCCTTGATGAGAGATAGGAAGTGCATTTACCCGTGGCTATAAAGATAAATATTTAGAATGTTTAGTAAACATTTTTAATGGCTTAGTGGTTGTGGGTTTATTCCTTAAGATCCATGATTTCACAAGCCCCAGGTAGCTGGCTAGGTCTCCAGTACCAGGCATGTTTCCCTTCTTGTTGAGTGGGTCTTAGGTCCGATTGGTAAGCTGTTGGTTGCCATCAAGATGTTCACACCACTATTGAACCATAGGATTATCATGCCATGCTGGTCACTGTTGTGGTTCATAGGCTTCATAGCTGGATAAAACTATTGATTGATTCCCTCCTTGAAAGCTTGCATTTCACCTTCTAGTACCATGAAAGCTAGTCCTTGAGAAAGAGGCTTCTAGGTCAGATCTAGCTCATATCTTCTTGGCCCTGTCTGAAGTGCATGGTGTCTTCAGTATAAGGGACTTACCTTTGACATCATTTTTTTCTTTACATCTGATTATTATTCCATAATGCATATGTGACACATTTCTTTATCTTTGAAATACATTTAAGTTGTTTCCATTTCCTAGGTCTTATGAACAGAGTGGCAATGAACATGGTTGAGCAAGGATCTGTAAAGTAGGATGGTGAGTAGTTTGGTCATTTGCCTAGGAGTGGCCATACTGTAGATTTATCCTTAGCTTTTTGAGGGTTCTCCACAATGATTTCCAGAATGGCTGAACCAGTTCACATTCTGAATGAATAAGGGTTCTCCGACCCCATCGCCTCCAGCATGTGTTGTCAATTGATTTGTTGGTCTTTGCCATCCTGGCTGGGTAAGACAAAATCTCAAAGTTATTTTGATTTGCATTTCCCTAATTGCTAGGGACAACGGACACTTTTTGAGATAATTCTTAGCCATTTTTACTTCTTCTTTTTAGAACTCTCTCTGTTCAGATCCAAAGCCTGTTTTCTGAATGGGTCATTTGTTTGTTTGTTTGTTTTTTGAGCTCTTTAAATATTCCGGACATTAAACCTCTGCCAGTTGTGTGGCTGGCATTCTCCCCCATTCTGTGGGCTTCCTCTTCCCTTGATTGGCTGTTTCTTCAGCTGTTCAGAAGCTTTTTAGTTTTATGAGGTCAATTAGTGGCCTCAATTTCTGGACAAGTAGGGTTCTTTTCAGGAAGTCCTTTTCTATGCCTAGAGTCTGGAATATCCTTAAAAGAAGTTGAATAAATGTCTTCTAGGTATCACTGTTCACATACGGTGAGGAAAAAAAAAACAAGAGTTGGGAATGAAGTGCACAGAAGAGAAGGGATGGGATGTGGAGTGGAGGGGCGAGCAGGGGGGCTGGCGCAGAAGGGAAGAGAGGCAGCTTCCTGGGACTGCCTTTGCGCGCCCTTCTATGGGTTGAGCAGCTTACTTCGCCTCTCTGGACCCCAGTCTTCACTTCTAAAATGAAGACACAGGAGTGCTATCTGAACAATGAGGACCATTTAGTATCCTACAATTTGAAGGTTCAGAGGAAATCTTAGCACTGTTCCCTGATGTGGTAGGAGGGAAAATTACACAGCCTCGCTCATTACGTGGAGCAGTATATTGTTACTCAGGATCAGTACTGTCACTCAGGATCAGTACTGTCACTCAGGATCGGTACTGTCACTCAGGATCGGTATTGTCACTCAGGATCAGTATTGTTACTCAGGCAAGGCAGAGACAAAGCCAGAGAAAGGCAGGAAACAGAGGTAACATGGAACGTAGAGCTCTGGAAGATAACAGGCTGTAATTAATTTGTATCTGAATTATGTAACTGCCTTGTACGCTAATATTCTCACTCACTGATTAAAAATAACTCTGTGGCTTCTCAGGGTTCTACTAGGGATTGGCCTTGAACTTTTTTTCATTTTTTTAAATGAAATCCCAAAGCAGCTTTCAAAACTTGAAATATAAGTATTGAAGAGACACAAAACATCATCTTTAACAGAAAACAAAATGCAATATAATTATGCTATTCACAAGTGCATACATTTTAAGAGTAAGATAAACATGGCTGTAAGTAATGGTGGCTAGTGAGAGGACCAACATGTACTACTCTCTGTGGAGTATAATTTCTTCATTTTTGTTTAAACTTCTCTATTTAAATGTACAGATTACCTAAAGGTGATGTCTGTATGCCCTTCTCTGGGTTCCTGTAATAGGCTATTGTCAATTCTACTTGTTCCGGGGAGAATCGGTTTAATCCCACACCCACCCAACCCCAGCCAGTACTCAAAAATGAACTCTTGGAATAGAGAGAAAATAACTGTTGTGTACTTAGTTGAAATAAAATATGTGGGATGAGTGTTCTCCCGAACATTTTAAAGGCTTCTGCTGTCAGTTACATCATTCAAAAGGGTGTCTTCAGAGCCTCTGGTGAACTTCTAAATATAAGTGGAGTTTTTGTCTTTGCAGTCTGAGTTAATTGCAAAGTACATTCTAAATTAATCAAAAATGTAGCTGGATTAATTGCTCTTGTGGTTAGAATACATCAGAACAGTCAGCGCACTCATTTGTGTTTGCTGTCTCTGCTTTTAGTAGCTGATGAAGAGCTGTCCTTTCTGAGAGCAGAGAGCTTGTGGGTTCTTAGTTGATCAAAATTAAATTCTGTTACAAAGCATAGAGAATTATCATTGTGTTCTTACAGGGTTTAGCTGGAAAGCAAACATCTCATTTATTTATCTACTAATTATATCAGTTTCATATAAACTTTAGAGAGGGAGAAGGAAAGACTGGATTTCTCATTTCCATCTATTTAGGAATTAAAATTTCACTTGTCCTGAGCCTCTCATCTACCCTCACTAACACCAGTTTTAATGAGTACCAGTGTTCACCTCTGTCCTGTGTTAATCACCAAGATTGTAGCAAGCAGTCTCCCACTGCCACAGAAAGGGTGGTCCCCAGCCCTGCCTTCCCTTCTGCAGGCCCTGAATTAAGAGCCAAAATGAACCTTTCCTCCAGTGGGGGTTTGAACGAGAATGGCCCCATAGACTCATATATTTGAATGCTTGGTCCCTAGTGAGTGCAACTGTTTGGGAAGGATTAGAAGGGATGGCCTTATGGAAGGAGGTGTGTCACTGGGGGTGGACTTTGAGGTTTCAAACATGTATGGCAGGTCCAGTCTCTCTTTCTCTACACTCAACTTGTGAATCAGGATGTAGCTCTTAGCTACTGCTCCAGTGCTATGCCTGTCTGCTGCCATTCTTCCCACCATGATGGTCATGGACTTATCCTCTGAAACTGTAAGCAAGCTCCTATTATTAAATACTTTCTTGTAAGTTGCCTTAGTCACGTTGTCTCTTCACAGTGACATAAAAGTAACTAAAACACTCTTAAGTTGCCTCTTTCTACTAGCAGATGGAAGACTGAAAGCAGCCTCCATATGACCCAGTAAGAAGGAAAATGTTAAGGGGAAGATAAACTATATTCACAAAGGCAGTGAGCGGACATATGAGAAACGCAGAGAAGTCAAAGCATTCAGCAATGGAAACAGAAGCCAAGCTGAACACAGCTCCATCCACACAGCTCTTCTGCAGGAATAGAACAAGCAGAAGCTTCATCCAAAAGCTAAGCCAGTCAGTATGGCACAGGGGATGGGTGATCCCAGCCACAGGACAGACACACAACTCTCAGAGCCCTCAAATCCAGTTGCTGGTCTGGATAACGGTTTTTTTTTCTTCAGCTGGAAGAGTCGGCAATGGAGGGGCCAGTTTTCCCTAGCCAAATGCTGTGGCTGGTGGCACCCTAACAAGAAACATATTATTTAAACCTAAGATAGCTTGAGGGTCTGAGAAAGAAAGCAAATGAAAGTCAGAGAACCTGATGTCAACCAGCTCTGTGTGGGAGGCAACTGTAGAGAGTGAGAGGACTAGATGCCGACAAGCCAAAAGTACGGGTGGCAGGAGAGTCAGCCCGGGAACGGCAATGCTAAGGCAGAGGGGTATTTTGTGCTCTTGGTGCCTGAAGGAGCAGACCTCATCGGCTAAGGATGATTCTAGAGTTTGATAGCCTTAAGGCTGAAGTCAGAGGTCCCTGAAAACACATACACACACACAGACCACACACACACACACACACACACAACACACACACCACACACACACACACACACACACACACACACACACACAATGAAACAACCTAAGAGAAGCATAGGACACTTGCCCATACAGGATCAGCACTAGCATAAATCACAGCACAAGTGTTCACAAGTTCAAGTATAATACAATGCCTGAATGTACTTAATGTCTCTGATTCTCAGGATGCAGAGTGAAGACACTTCAGCTTCACATCTTCTTTTGCATTCATAAGAATACGAGAAAGAAAAAATTTCATGAGAGGAACATATTAGCAAAGAGCTAGAAAGGAATGTATCACATCAACACAGTAGTACAACAAAGCCCCACTACCAACAGGAGAGAAAGAAAGGAACAAACAATAATCCAGCCATCCAGAAAAACAAGCAAAAATAAAGGAAATGAAATCTCACTCGGTAACAACTTTAAATATAAATGGTTCCAACTCAGACTAACTGATCGGATTTTAAAAAGCAATGCCCACATAGGAGAGCTGGCTCTGCCCCTCCACATGGGAGAGCTAGACTGGTAGTGTGGGAGTTGGCCCACCCCAACATCTACTGCATCAATGATCTACTGGGGTATGTGAAAGGGCTGGCCCTGCAGAAACATGGCCTCAGGATCTCCATGACTCAGGACAACAACAGGATACATGAGAGGGAGCATCCAGTGATTGGTGGTATAGCAGAAGGCCAAAGGCCTTGAACCAAACCAATGACTCACTGCAATAACTTTTGCAAGTGAAGCTGTTTGGGGAGAAGGGTATACTGCGAGACACACCATAGCTTCCAATGCCACTATAACTAATGAATATATGAGGAGAGGCAGGAAAGACGGAGGAGTGGAATGGTATATGTACAATGGAACTGGAGGAGCAGGTCAAGCCAGAGGGTGGCAAGATGGCTTGTTTCTGTTTGTTTTGTTTATTTTAATTTATTTATTTTGTGTGGAAGGGTACAAGAGTGAATGGTGGACGTGAAAGAACTGGGAAATGAGTGGGATTGGGGTTATGATGTGAAGTTCCCAAGAGTCAATAAAAATATGTAAAAATAAAATAAAATAAATAAAGCAATGCCCGGTTATCTGTTGACTTTAAGGAATAATATCACTGACAAAGACATTGGTAGCCTAAGGATCAAATGAATCAAGCAAATCAGCTGGCATGCCTATTATTGTATTTGATAAAGTGGACTTCAAAGCAAAAATTACAAGTGATAAGGAGGTCCATTTCATATCAATAAAAGAAATTATTATTCAAGATGATCTATCAATTATACATAGATATGTACTGAATGCTGGGGCCTACAATTTCATAAAACAAACACTGGTAGGCATAAAAAGTCAGATAAGACCTGATACACTAATAGTGGATGACTTCACTACCCCCTTGAGTTAGAAAGATCGTCCAAACTAAAATTAAAAAGAAAGAAGTTAGAGTTAACTATATACCATAGATCAAGTGGATTTAATAATATACACATACCATTTCATCTTAGGATATATGGATACACAATTTTCTTAGCAGCTCATAGAATTGTTGAATAGTTCTGAATATAATGGATATAACTCATGCCCTGGTTGTGTGATCCACAAGGACCTAAGACACTGAACACTTATGTCATCAAAGATTACAGGGACAGTGTACCCCGTGTTGTCTTAAACTGATTAAAATTAAATATGTACACCCATGGGAGTATGCAAAGCAAAAGCACAAGTTATCAACAATTCCAGAAACATGAGACATTGAGGAAAAGTGAGAAATTAAATGAAAGAATCTCATTAGTGCCATAGCCAGTCCAGCCATGGGTATCAGAGGGAGTAGAAGGAGGGTAATGGCAGACACAAGACTCTAAGGTCACTTCAACAATGAAACCATTTTTATTTTTCCTGCTGCTGTTTATGTATTGTTTAGCTAACTACTAGAGATAGTATCGCAAGCAGAGCTTGAGCAAACAATATCTTTGACTCCCTTATCTGAATTCTTTCCTTCCATGCTTCCCCGAAGACAACATCTTCATCCCTCTTTTCTCAGTTCTTCCTTTTGAATTTCTCTACTCTGTAGCCTCATTTTAGTTGGCAGACATTCCTCCTAGGCTTTATCTCATGCCTGCAGTCATGAGGCCACATCTGAGTTGGGTTTTGTTGCTGAGAAAGGCACTGCACCACCTAAACTCAACACCTTAGAAATGGAAGAGTTTCCAAAAAGGAAACAGCCACTGAACTTTTCTGAGGTCTATATGGGTTATGTAGAAAAAAGCTGAGATATCTCTATGAGGGTTAGTAAATTTCGCAAGCTATCAGGGACTGAGGCAATGGAGGACTCAAACACTGTACCTGTCCCCTGGCCCAACTAGGGAGGTGATCATCTACGGTCTGCACTGCCCACCCAGCTAAGGATGACTCCTTTGTCCATCTCTGACAGTGGTCTTACCAGTTATTGACCTTGACTGTTTGCTAGCTGTTGGTCACTTAGCCAGTGTTACTATCTTCTGACCTTTCTAGAGTCTCGAGTATTATTCATTATACATTCTAAGCTCTTTGTTCTAATAACTACCAGGATTAGCTGCATTTGTTCTTAGTTAACTCCTTGTCTACAAGATGGTCTGGGGTCTCTTTCCTGAAGCAGGTGGGACTTCTTATTAGAAGGCATCGTCACTTACAGTTTAGCCTTTTACAATCAGCTGCATTAGAAGGATAAATGAAGACAATAAGCATTGCATAAATTCCTCGAGAGCTTCAGATACCATCCAGCTTGCCATCACTCTCCCAGAGCCTTGTATTTACAATTCTCTGTCTAGCTTGGTTTATCTTATGCCCAGCTACAGCTCTCTTATGCATTTTTTCTCAGTGCCTCAGACCATCTGTCTTAACCTTAAATCTTCCATTTATTTAAAAAAAATTATAGACTATCTTTTTATCACATTTTCTTCTTCCCAACTACTCAGAGATCTTCTTCCCATCCTCATGCCCACCCAAATTCATTTTCCACCCCCTCCAAAAAAAAACCAAAATCCGTATTACAAACTGGAATGGATTTCCTGATATATAACCTATAAAAGTTAAATCAAGATCAAATAAACAATTTAAACAGTCCAAACCCTAGTGAAGTAGAAGCAGTAATTAAAAGTTTCCTAACTAATAAAAGTTCAAGGCCAGATGGATTCAGTGCAGAATTCTACCAGACCTTAAAAAAGAATTAATGCCAATTACTCCTCAAATTATTGTACAACACAGAAACTGAAGGAACATTTCCTAATTATTTTTACAAGGCTACTATTATTCTGATTCCAAAACAACAAAGACCAAACAAAAAGGAAATTATAAACCAATATCCCATATGAACTCAATAAAACACTTGCAAACCAAATCCAAGAACACATCAAACAAGATCACTCACATAATCAAGTAAGTAAGCTTCATCCAGAAATGCAGGAATGATTCAACATTTGTAAACTGATACATGTAAACCTACTATATAAACGGACAAAAAGACAAAGCCCCCATGATCATCATCTCATTAATGTACAAAGGCCATTGATAAAATCCAATACCCCTTTATAATAAAAGTCCTGGAGAGATGAAGGAAATGGGACTTACCTCAACATAATAAAGGCAATTACACAAAGCCCACAGCCAAAGTTAACTTAAATGAGAGAAACTCAAAGCATTTCCAACTAAAATCAGGAAACAAAACAAGGTTGTCCACTCTTTCCATATCTACTCAACATAGAACTTAAGGTCTTAGGTGAGAGCATTAAGACAACTAAAGGAGAGCAAAGGGCTACAAATGCGTAAGGAAGGAGTCAAGGTATCTTT
The DNA here is from genome assembly GCF_004664715.2 of Peromyscus leucopus. Lineage (NCBI taxonomy): Eukaryota > Metazoa > Chordata > Mammalia > Rodentia > Cricetidae > Peromyscus > Peromyscus leucopus. The sequence continues at coordinate 96,937 of NW_023505211.1, read as the reverse complement.
ATTTGCAAGATGATATGTTTTATATATAAAAGACCCTGAAACCTTCACCAGGAAACTTCTAGAGCTGATAAACATTTTCATCAAAAAAGAATTTTTATAGTAGCAAAATACAAAATTAAGACACAAAAACCAGTAGGCTTTCTATATGCGAACAAACAAACAGATGAGAAAGAAATCAGGGGACCAATACCTCTTTAACTTTTTTCTTTAAGTAAAAATAGATTTATTTCATACAATGTATTCTGAGTATGGTATCCCCTCCCTCCACTCCTCCCATTTCCTCCCCATCTCCCCTCCCATTTGACTCCACACTTTCTGTCTCTCATCACAAAATGGGCATCTAAGGAATAATTAAAAATCAGAATCAAAAAAAACAAAAATTGGAATATAACAAAACAGCAAAACAAACAAACAGAAAAACAAGAGTCAAAGAAAAGGCACAAGAAATGAATATAGACAGAGAAGCACATTAGCACATGCAGGAATCCCATAAAAACACAAAACTGGAAGACGTAATATGTGTGCAAAGGACCTGTAAGATTTAAAACATGCCCCGACTTATTATAAGACAAAGAACCTCCAAAGATGTTGTTGAGTTCAATTTATGTTGGCCATCTATTGCCGGACATGCAGTCTATCCTTAAGTGTGGTTTGTTTCCTCAGTGAGACTCCCCTTGGAGAAAACTAATTTCTCATTTGCACATGGCTATCAATTAAAGATAACTTCTGGGTTAGGGATGGGGGCTTGTGTCCACTTCTTTCAGCTCTAAGATCCCATTTGGTGCAGACCTGTGCAGGTCCTGTGAATGTTGCCTCAGTCTCTGGGATCAAAACACATTATATTCATGTAGGAAATTCTCAAACAATAAAAAGCAGTTACTCTCACATCTTTTCCATTAAGATACTATTTTTAACATTAATAATTGAATATACAACTGGGTTAAGGGAGAGTTAGAAGATATTCATCCTTATGCCATCTAATACAGGCATGTATTGACCCCTGTACCCACCATTCAACAACCCAGAGAAATCATCTTATTTCTCAGAGAGAACAGAAGAATCAAACATAAATGGTGGATTGAAAAGCAAGTCATATACAATGTGAAAAGAATTAAGATAAAATCTACAGAATTATTCTGAGAGGTAAATAGCTTAGTAGAGAAAAATAGCAAAATACATTGGGAACACAGAAAAGAACACAAACTGTAAACCAAAAAATAAATGAAAATACACCTCCACTTACTGCAACAAAAATTAAAATTAAAATAACCATGTGGTTCAGTTTATTGCCTAGCTGATTAGTAATAATCAAAAGCACTATGATATCTTGGTAATATAATTTGCTGCTAAATTTTAGCAAAAAATATGACAAAGTATTTTTCTATTCTTGGGTTCTGAGACAATCTCCCATAGCCCAGGCTAGCCTCTCACTTGTTATGTAGCCAAGGAGAACTTTGAACTATTGAATCTCCTGCCTCCACTTCAAAGTTCTGAGACCCTACATGCAGACAATATTTGGCAAAATACAATGTGAATTCACATATATACATTTGACTCAACCAGTCCACCTTTGACACCCACTATGACACCCCATAGGGAACTCTAAGAATTTATAAATACACACATTTGTTACAGTGTTCTCAGTGTGACTGAGAACAACCTGAAGGATTGATCGTGAAATAGTTGACTGAAATATAATACAATATACCATATAAGGGTTTGCAGACATCAAAAGGTTTAAATTGAATCTTTTAAGAAAACATTAGAGTGTTTCCATCATGCATTATTAAATTGACCAGGAAATGTTCTCTATGTGCACAGAACTTTCTCTGTGTTTGGTTCTGGAAGAAGATGCAAAAGAATTCACAACAATCTATCAACACTGCTTATCCCAGGGTAGGGCATAAGTGAGAGGGAGATAAATTGGCCTCATTAACTTGCTGTATGCTCACTATGCCTCAAACACTTAACAATTTTGACATCCCTAATACTCAAAACGTGACCCCTTCTTCCTAAAGGGTCTTTGTTTATTCTCTGCAGGCCTATTCATGGTAAATGGTCAAGAACCTTTGTATCACATTGGCCCCTTCTGAGAAAAAGGTGAAAAGGAAAAATGGTGAATAAAGAAGCAAAAACACTCTGGTTGAGGAGTGTGATTCAGTGTGGAGGTGGCAATCAGCATGTTCAGTTTTCTACCGAATTCATTGAAAGTTGATTGTGGTATCGCCATTCCGTGAACAGTCTGCAGATCTGTACTGGCAACCAGCTTTTCTACGTCAGTGGAGTCAGTACCAGCCTCAAACAGTGGTAAGATGCAGCTCTGAAGCCCACTAACTTTCCACTTTCCTTTTCAATTGGCAGCCCTGTAGCCTCATCACCATCCAGGGACCACAGATTCCATCCTCCAACAATTAGCCCACATTTCGGCGCTTTGCCATGCTTGGTCCCAGTTCTGGATTTTCAGGCATGGGTTCCATGTCTGAAACACTCTGTGTCTCCATTCCACATGCCTCATTCCTTATTCAGGTCTCACATTAGAACAACATTGTCTCTGGAGAGCCTTCCTAGTCAGAGTACTAGCTTGTGTGCCTCCACCCCATGCTCTCCAAACAAACATCCTACCCTGATTTTTTTTTTCATGGCATAGTCTTTACTATACATGCCATTATTGTTTTCAGTTAACTGTGTCTCTAGCAAACTTTAGATCCCTGAAAGCAGTAACCAAGTCTGCAGAGTTCTAGCATCTGGAATTCATGAGACATACTGTAGTAATAACAACATTGATGGAGTGCTCTGAGCTAAAAATTAAATACACATTATCTGAGAATAATCCTCAAGTTTCTACTACTCCACCTCCTTGTAGATACATAACATATGATCCATGGATGCTATCTCCTGCTCTGATCTCTCATATTCTGAAGTGCCCAATGCCACCGCCAGATCAAAATACAATCATCCCCCGGATCTACTTCCTTTTGCTAATATAGCAAACTAAAGACAAATTCATCTAAAAGCATAAAGCCTTCTTGGTCATGGATTTCAATGAAGCACACAAAGAAAAGCAATGTCTTCAACCCAAATAAGGGTGCCTTGATTTTTTTTTATTAGTTATTGTTTTGTAGATCACATCTAAGAAAGGCCATCTCTTCTCCCATTTGGAAGGACAGAAGGTAGTGTGATGTCATCCCTGCCCTGCCCTACTCCAGTGCTTTATCATCTAACAGCAGCAAAAAAAGAAAGCAACTCTATGCATTATATATACCTTCACTGTATTGATTTCAATTAAGAGTTCACCTTTGAAGTTATCTACCACTCTCCCCGCCACATAGAACCAAAGGATCATTTTTGAGTCTGTGGTGAAGCAACAATCTACCCACAATCCAATGAGACAGACTCAGTGGGAAATCATTTCCCAGGTGCTGGGGATGGGGTATTCTTCACCTTAACACTGAGCCCCACCCCCCAGCCTCCCCTGGATGTCACGCCACCAAAAATGCCAAGAGTCTCATAGACACATTTGATAAAAAAAAAATTCTCAGCATTGGCCTCAGTTTTGGGAGGAATGACATCCAAAACTTCTCCACAGAGATGCTTGCTGCTCTCGGGGGCAGTCAGGGCCAGTAGTAGCCAAAAGCCAGTACGTAGTCAGAGCAGCCGTGGCAAGCAGTTAGCCGAAAGTTCTTCCCTTGACATCCGAAAGTAAAGAACACTTCAGCGCCGGTCTAGAGGTCCTAGAGGCTGAGAAGGTGAGGCCGGAAGAGCGGATAAATGAAGGGGAAAGAAGTAGCTGTTGGTCTGGGTGCAGCTAAGGTCAACCGGGTTCAGTGAGATGGGCAAGCTCCACACCACTACCCCTGCCATCTAGTGGTGAAAGATCCCCCTAGCCTTTTACTCAGCTCCTGGTCCACTCAATAGCTCATCAGCAGTTCTCAACCTGAGAGTCAAAGGGACCTTGTCATGAGAAAACATGGTCTTATTTACATTACAGTTCGTAACAAGAGCAAAATTCCAGGTATGAAGTACCGACAAAAAGTAATTTTATGGTGTGTGTGTGGGGGGGGGGTCACCACAAACTTGAGAAACTGCGTTAAAGGGTCACGCACAGCATTAGGAAAGATGAGAACCACTGGCTCTGTTTACAAGGAGTTCCCTCCATTCACTGTCTCATGTCTCAAGGGGAAGCTATGAGGTGGCGACGTCTCTGTCTTTCCGGTGAGGAAACTGAGACAAAGATCTCCAACTGATTTGTCACGTGTCTCTAAAAGAAGAGAAGTAGGGATTGTTCGTAAGCCCGATGGGTGACAGTACATTGAGAAGTCTAGGGCGGTGACTGAGTGCCCCACCTACCCTGATAAGGGAAACACTGAAGAACATGTATGTGGCAACTAAAGAATGGTTGCATTATTAATTTAAATAATAATAAAGTGAAACAACAAATCGGGCAAATGGGCCCAAATAACAATAACAACAAGAACTTGGAATGTGGCACAGGCGTCACTTGGGTGACATTGCGTCACTGCATCAAGGGAAGCCAAGGTAGAGGGTGGGAGCCACCTTCGCACAGGGCTTCGTAAACATTTTCTGCTCACAGCCCCTTTTGCATCCAAACATTTTTAGATGACCCCTGGCATGTAAGTATATAAAATAAGCATAAAAACCAAACATCTACTGATAATAAATTATAAATACATTTATTTTAAAACAAACCTTTGAAGTCTACACGATTTTACCATTTATTAATGACAAAGCAAGTGTACCTACACAATAAGTGGAGGTGCTTGTCTTCTTTACATAAATGATTAAATATCGGCTGAACGGTCCACTACTGCAGGACACAGAGCATCTTTGATGATTTTCATGGTTAATTAATACTTCAGTTTCATAACCATCAATGCTGAGAATTCCTTTTTGCATTATAACAGTGCAAAAAATGGCAGAAATGTATTTAGGACCATTTCAGAAATTGTTTGAAAATTCTGTCCTAATCCCAAATCAAAATTCATTGCATATTATTTTAATTTTATTGTTTTGGGTTTTTTTTTTTAACTCTCATGTACGAGTACTGTATTTACATCATTTTCACCCTTTCCTCTTCCTCTCCAACTCCACCTATATACCCCCACTCCCTTTCAAATCCATATTGAATTCCTTAATTATTATTGTTATATTATATATAAATTAAATATATTATGCATATAACATTCTATGATACATTTAGTGTTGCTTATGTGTACATGTGTTTAGGGCTGACCAGTTGGGACCAGATAACCTATGAGGGGCCTCATCTCTGGAGGAGATGGATTCTCCCCACTCAGTAGCCATTGATTGCCTGGAGCTCCTCATTTAGGAGAGGGGATGTGTGAGATGTCCCCCATCCATGTCATCATGTCAACTGCAGTTGTTATGCACATGTTGTTCAGGCAACCACACTGTTTAGATTCCATGGGTACAGCTTCCCCATCATATATAAAAGACATTAATTACCTCATAGCAGATTGTCCTGGTCCTCTGGTTCTTATAATCTTTCTGTCTCTTCTTTCAGAGATGTTCCCTGTGCTTTAGATGCAGGCTTGTACTGTGGATGTACAGGGATGGAGACTGGGTCAGTTATTCTCTACATTTTTTACCAGTTTTTCTCTGATGGTTTCCATCTGTATGCAGCAAATTCAAACAGCGGTTTTTAAAAGCAAACATTCTAACACAACTCAGAAGATGCACTAATTTGAGAAATGTTCAATTGTGATAACAGGAGAAGCTTACAGGTTTGGTTTCTGTAGTTAGACTACCGTGTTTTTAGAAGAGTGAAACTTTTTATGTGTGATAACGTGTTCCAATTTATATTTTCAAACTTTGCGTTGGTTTTGGTCAGAATGTTTTCTCACAGCAGCAGAAAAGTAACTGATACAGACGCTGGACCAGGGAAGTAAAGCTGTTCCTGTGAAAAGCTGAAATGCTGTTTTTCTGGGGGAATGTGGAGGACTTTGGAATGTCACACTAGAAAAGCCATTGAAAACTGTAAGCAGAGCTAACGGAGCCTGGGAGAGAGTGGGTGCTGAGAGGGACGTGGGCAGTGGAGACCCAGTGGGGAGGGCATGAGTTCCTGCGCTCACAGAGAAAACACTAGGGAAACCAGGAATGTTAAACACTCAGGGCTGTCTGTGCAAAGAAAGAGATATGAACTGTTTTCTGCCCAGAAGGTTGGGGATGAATGTGGTTAATCGCCTAGTGACCTCTGCACTATCTCCATGGCAAGGCCACATCTGGCTCCTCCAAACTCTTATATTCTCAGTCATCCTCCCTAGACCCTTTTCTTGAGCATCGTTTCTCATTAAAGCTATAGAACCCATTCTTATGGAAATCGAAACACATAACTTTACAAATGGGAATGGAGATGGTTAATGGCCTCGTGACTTTTATACTTATCTGTATGACTGAGACCAACACCAGATCCTCTCCAGAACCTTAAGATGTCACATGTAGTCAATCTATAGAACCCATCTTTATGGAAGAGGTCGTATGCATTTTACAAAGAGTTTTTCTATGTGGTTTTGCCTTAAGCTTTATTGTGCACAGAGAACTGAGCTAATTTTCAGCAGAAATTTTTCCCCAAATTGTGCTGTACTTAAATATGCTTAAAATAAAAGGCTCAGGGACAGTTCGTTGGAGGTTTGAACCAACACCAACTACTGAGTTGTGTTTAACCAGACTTCTTTCTTGCCTCATGCAGATAAATCCTCTGCTGGCCATGGTGGCCATAGAGACCACCCCACAGCCCAGTTCATGATATTCCAGAGGGAAACAAGCCCTCCATTAGCAACGGGGCTAAATACTATTCCTGTTGTATTTTAGCTAAGACTCTAGCTGTGTTCTGTCCAGGTCCTGAGAACTTACATGAGCTAAAATTAAAGGGTAACAGACGGATTTACTGGGTGGAGGAAATGTCAAGACAGAATCACACTGAACTGGAAGCCTGGGTTGTAGTGTAGACCACAAGAATGTCGGAAGTGCCAGAGTCATGAGCTATCTGACAAGGAGAGCTAATTATGGGATGTAGAACCAGCTAAAAACAGGGATGTGTGATACAGGAAGCAATTTGACTTTTTAAAATTATACGAAGGATCCAGTTAAGATACTGCCTTGAGTCTCAGAATAGACTTTGGAGTTTTGAATAATGTTGAGACTGTCAAAGACTATGAGAACATTTCAGATTGGACTGAATTAATTTTGCCTTATGAGGTGGCCCTTTAGACTATTGGGTCCAGGGCAGAATATTGTGGTTCACATGAGAAACATCTCCCAAGACTCATGTGTTTGAACACGTTGTACCTGGTTTGGTGGTGCTGTTTGGGGAGGTTATGGAACCTTTAGGAGGTGGAGCCTTGTTAGAGGAAGTATGCCACTGTTGGCGGGATCTGAGAGTTTATAGACTATCCCACTCCCTCTTTCCTGTCTCTGCTTCCTGGATATGAGTAAACGTGATTGGCTAGCTTCCTGCTCCAGCCATCAGTAGATTCTGAACCTCTGACACTGTAAACCAAAATAAACATTTTTCTTCCACATAGGAATAACAGGCCTAACCAAAACAGCTTGGTTGGTATATCTCTAAAAATTAGTTATTTAAATCATGTACCATAAGAATATTTAGAAGAGAAAAAATGCTTAAAATGTAACATAATGAAAAACAGAAAAATAAAAACTCCATGAAATAATGTGGAGAATTTATGTTTGTATTTTTAAAGTATATCCAAAATATAAGTCAGATTATTAAAAGCTATTGTCTTTCAGAAAAGATCTTTAAGTGCTTTAAATGTTCCTTTCTCACACTGCTTTGTATTATTTTATATTGTCCTGATGTGTACATTAAACAGATTCTATTTATAACCCTACAGAAGAATAGAAACAACTTTAAAACTACTGCATGATAATAACTGGTGCTGTCAGGAGCATTGTAGAAATGGTTGAACACGTGTGTTTCTGTTTAGAACACACAGGAATATCTTAGAAGTACAATTTCAACAGCAGAACCCAAATTTAACAGTTTTTTCTGGGAAGTGACTGTATGAAGATCTCCGAGAGCTGTGCAAGCGTTTAGCACATTTGAGTCCTTCGAAAACAATGAGATGCATAGACCACATATGTCGCAACAACTTCAGCAGAACCTGGTTCAACACCTTGTAAGCAAATGCCTTGATGTGTCTGCAGCACACATATTAACTGTCCAAAGCAACTGGCATCAATGAAAAATTAGAAACATAACTTTATGTGAAATCTGGTCAGATTTTGCCACAAAAAAAATTTGTATCCAACATTAATAAAATACTCTTGGTTTGCATAGCTCACTGTATTTCAGAATTGCAAGTGAGATGTGGCTCTCTATGCCTGGAAATACTCTTCACTATGTCACTGAGAAGACATTCTTTAAAGATAAGGGAAATGATCAAAGAATAGATCTTAAAACACTGAGCAAGAAGAAAGGCTAAGTGAGCAAAAAATACTCACAACCCCAATGAACTTTGCTTCATTTTGACCAAAGTAAAAACAATAAATACATTACACAGATGTCCTCCTAAATGTGTACAGAGGAATATATAATAGAGTGGTACAGCAGTGCTTCTCAACCTGTGGGTTATGACCCCCACCCTTGGGTGGCATATCAGATATTTACATTATAGTTCACAACAATAGCAAAATTAGAGTTTATGAAGCAGCAACAAAATAATTTTGTTTGTTGTGTTTTGAGACAGGGTTTCTCTGTATAGCCCTGGCTGTCCTAGAGTTTACTTTGTAGACCAGGCTGGCATTGAACTCAGAGATTCTCCTGCCTCTGCCTCCTGAGTGCTGGGATTAAAGGTGTGCACCACCACTGCCCACCTCAACAAAATAATTTTATAGTTGGGGATTTACCACAACATAAGAAATTGTACTTACAGAGGTAGATCCAGGACAGGCACCAAAAACTACACAGAGAAACCCTAACTCAGAAAAAAAAACGAAGAAGAAGAAGGAAGGAGGAGGGAGGAGGAGGAGGAGAAGAAGAAGAAGAAGAGGAAGAAGGAAAAAGAAAAAAGAAATGAAGAAAGAAAGAAAGAAAGAAAGAAAGAAAGAAAGAAAGAAAGAAAGAGAAATTGTAATAAGTTGTATTTCTCAGCATTAGGAAAGTTGAAAATTTACTGTATTAGAGGAATGTACAATACATAGCTTTGAAGTATAGTGACGGAAGAAGATACAGTATGCAAACACAAAGTAAAACAGGAGAGCTCTGTCAATATCCATAAGTAGACATGAAAGATAAATTTGGACTGTGGCTGTAAAGAAAACATTATATTGTGACCAAGAAGATACAAGTAATTATGATAAATGATAAAGTAGTGATATATGTGAAGCAAAGAGCTGAATTGAAAGGAGAAATATAAAAGCTACAACCAAGACAAATTCTGTCTTTTGAAAAAAGTCAAATAATTTTAGGAAAAAAAAACAAAATAACACATACAACAATCAATGACCACAGTGAAGATGAAAAAGCAGCAACAGGTCAGTTCACAGCCAACTCGATTATCAGAAAAGGAACATCCAATCGGTGTGTGCCCAATACACGGAAGCAGGAGAAGGTCAGAATACATACAGGTAACCTATACAGCCAAGCAGGTTGTATTTGTATATTTACAGATGTACACTCACACACATATACAACATATATGTATATATATAATATGTATATATATATATGTATATAATATACTATATACATTATATATAAAACACATTAAAGGAAAAGAATACAGATTTGAGAGAGAGCAAGAAGGGTACATGGGAAAAGGTAGAGGAAGGAAAGGGAAGGGAAGAAATTGGGTAATTATAATTTCAAAAACTAAAAAAAAAAATAAAAAAAACACAAATGCAAGCATATTTGGAGGAAAACAGTAAGGATAAAATCAGGGATCAATGATTCAAAACATAAATAGTCAAAAGCCAATGAAATAAAAAAAAATCTTCTGAAACAAGGAGCATAGTAGGCAACTCTTTAGCAATAGTGACAGCGAAACTAAAAAGTCATTGTAACACTGCAGATAACTGTGTAGACAGACTTGACTCACACATCAAAGGCTGCTTAATCAAAACCACACCCTCAACTCACCCAATACAAAATAACTTGTTGAAAACATTGTTGAAGTTCTAGCAGAGTGATGCACACCTTTAATCCCAGCACTGGGGAGGCAGAGAGTTTGAGGAGAGACAAGGAGCCAGGCATACAGAGAGAAACCCAGTCCCAAAGAGAAAGAAAGAAAGAGAGAGAGAGAGAGAGAGAAGAGACAGAGAGAGAGAGAGAGAGAGAGAGAGAGAGAGAGAGAGAGAAAAAGAGAGAGAGAGAGAGAAAGAAAGAAAGAAAGAAGGAAGGAAGGAAGGAAGGAAGGAAGGAAGGAAGGAAGGAAGGAAGGAAGGAAGGAAGAGAAAGAAATGAGAGCGGGAGGGAAGGATGAAGGACTCTACTGAATTAATAATTTTATCCCCACATCTCAAACATATCTCCAAGCTCAAATGGCTTCATTATATAATTCTATCTAACATTTAGAGGAGTGATATCAACATATAGGGGAAAAAATAAATCAAGCTTTCTCAAACTAAAAAAATTCTGCCAGAAATAGACAGGAGGAAGTAACTGTTTTTCTCAAGAAGTTAGCATTGCTGTGATACAAAAAGGAAGCAAAGTTCAAAAAAGGAAAAGGGAAAAGCAAAAGAAAAACCATGACCAATGCTTTTCAGTATAGAAGAAAAAATCCTGAACAACAGCCAGACGTGGTGCACATCTTTAATCTCACCACTCGAGAGACAAGCAGGTGGATCTCTGTGAATTAGAGTCCAGCATGGCTTGCATAATGAGTTCTAGGACAGCCAGGACTATGTAGAGAGACCTTGTCTCAAATAAATAGATGATAGATGATAGGTAGATAGATAGATAGATAGATAGATAGATAGATAGATAGATAGATAGATATAAAGTATACATGATGGAAGGACACTCAGATATATTCTGTCACCTTTAAAAAACAGTGTGACATCAATTCTGAAACTAAAGTATTTCATTGATACATTCTAAAATGTAGAAATCCAAACTGGATGTAGTGGTGCATACCTATAATGCCAGCACTTGGAGCTGGGGCAGTTAAGATCAGGAGTTCAAAACCAAGTTAAGCTAGAGACAGGGAGAGGAGAGGATGGCTAGAGAGAGGGAGGGGGTAATAAGTCTGTTGTTCTAGAACAATGTGGAAAACATCATGATGAGTTACACTAGAACAGAGGATCTGGTCTTGGTGTAAATCCCAAAAGACCAAAATCACAGAACCAGAAGGAAGATTTAAGTCAACTAAGATTCTTATTTTACAAAGAAAATTAAATTAAAGCCCTTGGAGTTTAAATGCTTTTTTATCAAAGCTACAATCAACTGTCTGTGTCTACAGCACCAAAAATTGGATACCGATGTAATAAATTGTTTAAGATTTCCTTCAGCAGGTCTTACTAGAGATTGCGGTAGCACTGCCAACTTCCTTGCTTATGGGTGATAGCAGATCAGCTATTATAGTCTAAATGCTTAGGGGTGATATCAGATCCGCTATTATAGTCTAAATACAGAAAACACTGACATGCCTTTTACATTCTATTCCTCCAACTCAGTTGCCAGCATCAACTCCACCCATTTACTTTGCTATAATGAAAAAGAAAGCAATTTTTCAAAACAGATTCTCTTCAAAATAAAATTTCAAAGCCATGGGGGGGGAGTACAAATGCAGTGTAGACTGCAAATACATTAAAACTAGAAAGTACTTCAGTATTCATGGGGGGGGGGATCTGAAGCGGCCCTTCCATCTGGAGATGCCGATGCCCTGTGTGACTAATAGTGAGGCTTATGACACTGGTCTGCAGGCAGTAAAGGAATATGCCAAGCCAGAGAGAAAAAGGGAGAAGTAGAGAATGCATCAAATACAGGCAATGTAGGTAAAGCGGGCAAGATGATAGACACTGTCTGCGCAGAGAAGTCTGAGGGCTGCTTTTATGAAGGGGCTTGTGGGTGAACAGCCAGGTGGTGATGTTCTGATGTCACCTGCTCTGAAATGATTGCAGTTGGGTCTTGTGTTGGGTAACCCTGCTGAGATGGTGGTTGTGTCCGGAGTCAGGCAGAAGCCCTGAGATCAGCCTGCTCTGAAGCAAAGTAGCCATGTTCTGAGGTGTGAAGAGCTTGGTGACTTGGCTATGCCATGGGTCTGGGTTATCTGAAGCTAGTTTTCTGAATTCCTCCAAATTTAAGAAAAATTCTTTTAAATTACAGCATGTGTGTGATGTTTCCAATCCAACTAGATAAAATTGGAAAGATATGGTTATCTCTCTAATTAGGAAAGCACCCAGAAGAGTTTACAGCAATATGCACAGACTTCTTGCACGAATTCATGCTACCACCATTCCTGACTCCCGGACCTCAGAGAAATGTCCTCACATACGCACCTCAGATCAGTGACTTCAACCAGCCAGACTCATAACCTTCGTTTCCCCAGCCAATTTCTCTTGAAGGGATGCATCATTACAACTGATATTTTTCCAGCAAGGATTAAAAATTTCATGGGGAATTGCCACACACACCACACCACCCAGATTCTCTTATGCTGCCAAATGGAAGTGAGCCAGATTTAGTACTTAAGTATCATTTCAGTGTTCCAGCAAATATACTCAGCCCCCCACTTCACACCACTCACTAGCCATATGTTCACAAAAATATTAAGAATAATTTCTTCTGTTTAATTCTAGTAACTTGACTCTGTCCCATTTGATAGACATTCTTCTACTTTGATGTTCAGTAGATGTGAATTGTGTGTGCCTGGTATTGCTTTCAAATTAAACAGCCCATGCATAACTATTGCTATGATACAAGGTACAATTACATGTGTCAAAAGCTGCAGCTGGCTTCCTCCTCTTCCTTTTAACTGAAGAAAAAAATCACAGAGTAAGGCTTTGCCAAGGCTTCTGGGACAGGAAGTATGAACTATATGCAAATGAGGCACTCGTTACAATTTTGTAAAGCAAATTATTAGAAGACAATTAGTGAGTTAAGTCCACTTTACTACCAATATGTGTAGTGATTTTTTTTTATTATATTCTATAACACTTTAACCCAGTAGTCACCTACTAGCTTTAAAACTTAAAGGGAAAACTCAGTGTGTGGTGGTATAATGCCAGAACTCAGGGAACTGAGGCAGAAGGGTCTGCAGTTCAAGGGCTATTTAACAAGAAAAGGGAGAAAAATAAATACATATTGAAGGTAAGACCCTACTGATGGGAATGTCTTTCTATATGCTGTGAACATGTGTTGCTCTGACTGGTTCATAAATAAAGCTGTTTGGCAATAGTGAGGCAGAATAAGGTTAAGTGGGACATTCTAATTAGAGAGAGAGAGAGAGAGAGAGAGAGAGAGAGAGAGAGAGAGAGAGAAGAGAGAGAGAGAGAGGAGAAAGACAGAGCAGAGGAGATGCTGCCAGCTGCTGCCATGAGAAGCAAAGATGTAAAAGTACCGGTAAGCCACAAGCCACATGGCAAGGTATAGATTTATAGAAATGGGTTAATTTAAGATATAAGAACTAGATAAACAAGAAGCCTGCCATGGCCATAGTTTAAAAAATAGTATTAGTCTGTGTGTGTTCATTTGAGTCTGAGTGGCTGTGGGACTGTGAGGATGTGGGAGCCAGGTGGGCACAGGAAAACTTTCAGCTTCACCCTATCAATAAGCCCATGTGGAAACTTGAAAATGTCAGTCATATTTGAAGTACCATGTTTTGACAGGTTTCTATCAGTAAGACTGGTATTTCTTTATTATATACTACATGCTAAAGGCTTATCTTCATACTACATGATTTATAAATTTTCTAACCATTTACATGTGTTACATTTCTTGAGCACAAAACAACTTGGTGAGTAGGTGGTAGCGGCATTATGTGGATGAGGTAATACATGCCCAGAGCACAGCACCTGGCCCAGAACGAATGTTCAACAATGACTCTATACATCAAAATGTGCTCTTAGGGGGCAGGGTGAGCCTGGACCTCAAGTATTCTGACTCCCACCACACAGTTAAGTGTCAACTCCGAAAAGGATGAGTCTGCTAGCCATAGCAGCCACATGCAGGAGAACTGGGATGCAGCTAGCTCCCTACCATCTGCAGCAGCTTTATGTAGAGGTAGGCTGCAGGGTCTGTCTCTCCCTCCCAACAGCACAGGCAGCCTCAAGCCTGTGCAATAATTAACAGAAAATAACACCCCCACAGCAAGCTTCTACGCTCTCTATAGCTGTTAGGTTCACTTTTTAAATTTTTTTTATTTTACATCCCATCTGCAGTTTCCCCTCCCTGCTCTCCTCCCAGTCCCTCCCCCAACTTCCTCTCTGCCTTCCCCAATCCATGCCTCCTCCACTTGTAATCAGAAAAAGGCAGGCCTCCCTTTTCTGGCATATCAAGTTGTGGCAAGACTAATTACCTTGCCTTAGCTGAGCAAGGCAATCCAGTATGACAAATAGACTGTCATTTCTGGAAATTTTCAGATACCCACAAAAGGTGGACAATATTAAATAACCTCATGATTCCTTATCACCGGCTTCAAAATTGCTGACCTTTTTTTTTTTTTTTTTTTTTATCTTTTCTTCAGATACTCTGTTCAGGAGGTCTAAAGCCCCTGGCTTCAAGGTCTCTATAAGGTGGAGAGACCCCAGAGGAAATGCGGCTCTCATCTGTATTTCCTGGCAACATCTCCCACTTAAAGCAGAAGTGACTTTACTTCCCAAGAACCAATAGGCATCTAGATAAGGAGGTGGCCTAATTCCCTGACTAATCCTGTTCGGTTATTGATTGTCTGTCCCAAAAGTGTTTGAAAGTGTCTTCCTCTCCAAAGACAAATTATCTGCTTCTGAACTCCATGGCATCTGAAATTCTCTGCCTCCTGATACCCTGCTTCACATGTCATTGACTTCTGCATGCATACACACTTACCTGTGCTCTCTTTAAGAAGTGCTATGCATTCTTCTCACACCCGGAAAGTGAGATCTTATAAAGTGTTTATGAAATGTTGACTGAAACTATCATTTGAATCGTTGGTTATTTTTTCCTTATAAAAATCCAAAAATTCACCTTGAATGGTAATAAAATGGTGGTTACACCAATTATATCATATAAAGAACAAGGAGAAGAATGGCTGTGAGGAATACAGCTTCAAGGAAAGAAGAGAAAGTCTTCAAGACTCACACTGGCAAAATACGTGTCCAGCCTAAGACCTTAGCACATCAATAAAATCGCTGCTCAGATTCGTCTTCATGCCTCTGCTAAACTTTATGTTCTCATCGAAACATAAAATGGCTGTTACGTACCTGACAAGTACTGACATATAAAGTCGAAGTGGGACTTACATCTGACATGTAATCCAAAAATCATTTTTATTCAGCCAGCACATGAAAACCAGTTTCCATGCCTCCATCACTCCCTAAAAACTTTTGGGAAAAGGAAAAGCATATTGCCTCAAATGTTAGCAACTCATAAAGGGAGACACTGGAGCTAAATCCCTGCCGAGTTTACTGAGGAAATCGGTGGACACCGAAAGGTCTCAGGGGCCACCTTCTAGGATCATTTCTATAGTTAACAAACCTTTACGGCATTCAATCCGTGAACTAGATACAAAGATGAAGAATACTCTGGTCTATGCTCAAGGGACTTACTATTGAGCAAAGGGATACAAACTTTTTAGGTCAAGACAAAGAACTACTATAGGTATTACCCTGTTTCATCAACTTGACACAGTCTAAATTATCTGAGAGGAAATCCTGGAATGAGGCATTGCCTAGATCAGACTGCCTTGTGAGTGGGTCAGGGGACAGGGTGTCTCGATGAATAATTGAGTAGGAAGACTCTAGGCTGGGCAGGTGGTGCTGGGATGTATAGGAAAGCTAGCTAGGTATGGTTTCTGCTTCAAGCTCAGCTTGAGTTCTCGCCCTGACTTCCCTCAACAATGGACGCCTGGACACCTGGAAGCTCCGCCTAACTCGGCCCTGTCCTCCACTACATCACTTTTGGTCAGCGTGTTTTGTCACAGCAACAGAAAGGTAACTAGGGCAGGTATTCTATCGAATTAAAACATATCAGCTTGAGGGTGTAGCCCACGGGTGGGTGTTTGCCTAGCTTGTGAAGAGCACTGGGGTAACGCCCACCACTAGGGGGGAAAATTGATTCCAAGGCAACACACAGCTAAGATGAGGCTGTTCTACTGGGGCGCAGTAGGAGATTGCCTGATCAACTGAAATCTAGAAAATGACCGAGCTGTGGGTGAAGAGGCCCAGAGCAAGGAGCCTCTACCCTAGTGAGTTCCTGTTGCTTTCTCACTCAGCGGCACTAGATGCTCAGGACTCCACATCTGCGGCTTTCTGTTGTCCATCTGACTTCCAAACAGGGAGCTGTGCCTCTGGTAAGGACAGTTACAGGCTGCGGTGTGCATGCACCTGTGATTGCGAACACGCTTGCATCCTTTTTCTGACTGTTAAACTCACAAAGGTGCATCAGCCATTTTTAAATATCTCATTCAAGAAAATGTGATTACAAATCTATCAAGTAATCGCCGTGTTTCAGTTCCCGTTTTAAGTACATTGTGTTTCTATGCTTATTAATTCTTTATATTCTAAATCATTGTTATTATTATCTTGCTTTAAAAGGTGAAGAAAATGAGGCTGGAGAGCTGGCTCTATGGTTGTTGCACTTGCTCTTACGTAAAACCCGGGTTCAGTTCCCAGCATCCACTTGGGTCTCCAAACCATCTGTAACTCTAGTTCCAGTGGATCTGACACGCTCTCCAGGCACCAGACACACTTGGGTGCACATACATACTTGTAGGTAAAAAAACACTTAAACACATAAAAAAGATAAATCTTTTTTTAAAGAATAAAGAAAACACATCTAAAAAAAATCTAAAAGAGCCTGTGGAGAATACCTGTGGAGTAAGAAGCACAGCTGGGCCCCCAGCCTACAGCAACATGCTCTCGGAGCCCATGCCTAACGCTCTGGCGCTTGGCATTGATAGGAAGAAACCCTCTGAGTTACTATGTCTAGTCAAAGCCTTTTCCAAAGACGGCGTGGATTTCTTCGTTTCCACCCTGTGGCTTTCAGTGTTGTCTCACTTCACATCACAATGATATTTACCAAACTGGGATGCAGGGATATGTCCTTGAGTCACAGAAAGCAAAGAGATACCCTGGCATTGAATGCTGAGTACTTGGAAAAGACTGATCAGTTACTTAATGATCTATTAAAAAATCAGTCTGAGTCTCCCAGCTGCAGCTCAGTTCCCTTTTCTGCACAAGTCTCCAAATGTCTACAGGTGTCCCTGCTCAGTGGAAGACTCATTAAACACTGCTTATCTCAGAGGGAAACGCATTCCTAAATTCAAAACAAATTAGATTGTAAACTGGGATATCACTAATACCTAGACTGTAAAGTAAGGTGAGCTCATGGTTTACATCTCTAAGACAGAATCCCGTCACCTGTGTGAAGGTGGTTATCCTGTATTTTATGGCTTTTAATCATCAGATTAAATGATTGCACTGATTGACTCTGGGCAGAGTTTTAAAACTTTCTTTTCACTGTTTTTGTCTGAAGCCTATACAAGGTCTCCTCATTCTGCTAAAACATCAGGCCCATAAACAAAATTATAACAATAATCTAATGTTGATTCTAGAACAATAACTGCCTTTTTCTCCATCCACTACTGACAAAATTTGGTAACCTATCTTACTGTATGAGAATAAGTGGTTGATTACTATTTAGAATGTCATCTGTTACAAGTTTTTCCTTCATTTTTCAGCACAGTTAATATATGCTAATCAATGAATGTGGACATATATATGTTTTTTTATGGTCATGTGCCTCTCCTTCCATCTGGATATTGGTTTTTTCTGCTTTGTAACAACACTGCCCAATGAATGCTGTCTGTGAACTTAATGCATGTGTGTTGACTATCCTTGGCTATCGTTCAAATGACTGATGAAAGCATTAAGAGTGTCTGCCCATCAATCACATTGACATAACTATGTACTCCAGTCTAACACATTGTCCATGTCTACAGATGCATGGGATCCTACCAAATGCACAAATGATGTTGATATATAAAACAATACAAGTAGTGTAATCAAATGAGAATTCTTGTCATTAAGACCAGACAGAAAAGGACAGTATTCTAAAATGTGGTAAAGCTTCTCATAATAATAAAACTCATATTTGCTCCAGAAATTTCACAAAAAAAGGTAAATTGGTAAATATTCCACAAGGAACAAGGGAATGGAAGAAAGTCTGTAGGAAAAGTCAGAAAGAGTTAGATTAAACAGTTAGTTCTTTAATGAACTCCTGAAGTAGGACTAAAAGGACATGGCCCATACCCCCGACACTCAGACTATGTGGCATGCCAGTAAACTTGGGCAACAAAGTAGAGTCAGAGCTACATATTTTACTTCAATTAATCAGATCCCATTTACAACTCTTCCACATAAGACTAGAGGTTTTTTACCTTTTCTGGAAAGTTCTATCAGTCAGGACACACCATATATAGAGGGCACACTACATATTGAAAAGCATTGTCTTTCCAGACAATAATCAAGGAATCTGAAACTCTGCCTTCCCAAGGGAAAAAGCCTAAAAATACTTACAGTCTCTAGAAATGGCCAGACTAGATCACCTGACCACAGAACCCAGAGTGAGCCCTGACAAGGGCAACTATCACTGCCATACTCAATGAAGCAGCAAGCAACTTGCCAGCAGTCAAAATCACAAAACACTTTAAAGAGGGTCTCTAATGTGAAAGACAGAAGGCCAAACAACACAAAAGAAAGACACCGGCTATGAAGTAGCCAAATTCCATCATTAGCATCCTCTAGAAATGAAGGAGAGTGAAGTAAAGACAAGGTCATCACAGTGAAACCCATTAGTTATCTACAATAAATATATAGTAACAGCAGTAGTTAGCAAAAAGCAGTGTGGCTCATTTAATTCAGAAAAATGCAATGCTTGGAAACCAAACATATGAATGCAGAACTGAAAATGTTGAGAGCAGTTGGAAGATGAGTTAGAGGACATGTTTATCAAAGTAAATTAAAAAGACAAATAATAAAAGACAAAAGGAACAGGAGATAAAATTAAACAAATAAATTTAAAAATCAGTATTCAAATAATAAGAGTCCAAGGAAGCAAAACATGAAAATAAAAGGAGAAAATTATTAATGAACTAATTTAAGAAAAGTTCAAGGTTAGCACGGCCTCATAAGTTTTCAGGGCTGGACAGCTGGTATTGAATAAACAACTTGGGGCCTCTTCCCTGGAGAAGACTATTCTCCTGCTCTCAGCATTCTTTAGATGCCTGTAGTTCTTAGTGTAGGGTTGAGGCCTCCTATGCTGTCCCCTGCCCACTTTGTCCATGGGTGTCATCCTGTTCACCTCAAGTTTGGCTTGTCACATTGGTGATACATCATGGGTTTACTTCTGACATTACTAGGAGGCACAGAATGACCCCCAAGCCAGAGTGTGGGGGTGTTTTGTAGCTTTGGGGAGAAGGAGAGGGAAGGGAAAAATTGTGTAATTTTATTAGAGTCTCAAAATAAAAGAAAAAAATAGACTGAAAAATGGCCTGTTAAGTTCTCCATGCATTGAAACAAGTAACATGGTACAAACAGTTCATATTCCACAAGAAAAAGGAAAGCAAACAAAATGATTCCCTCTTAGGTACCCTATTTAAGAATAGAATACATGGAGAGCGCCACTACATCATGATCAAGGTAGAAGATAAATTATAAAATAATGAGAATTATTTTTAAAAACCTGAGAGAATATGCATATTCCAATTATGGTCATATTTTCTCAAGTGCCTTACCATTTTTCATACATGTTGGTTCCTCTGTTCTAGAATCTGTGATTTGGTCTTGTCGATATCCTTGACACTGATAATCTGTAAGCCTCAAGGGTGACTTGGTGGGGTTTTTTAAATTTGATTTCTGCAAATAATAAGTCATCTGAATACAGAGTTGCTCATTACCCTAACAGTCTACTAATTGGAGACAGGTTTGTCCACTGATGTACTCTACAGCATAATAACGATGAATCCAAAAACCATATAGTAATATGAAATAATTGCCAAATTTTTCTCAATAAAACAAAGTAAGTTGAGGAATTCTGTCTAAGCATATTATTGATGGAAAATGCAAGATATTAACTGAAGATTATGTTAGAAATGGAACCCAAGAATGGGAACATATGATCTTGTCAGAGAATCACAAGAATGGATTACTGATGGAAAAAAAACTGAATGAATGAAATTAAAATTGTTTGTAAGTCAAGTGACGTTTGAATAATACAGTGGAAAACCATACCAGACAGTATTTATGGAGGAGACAGAGAAATTAAAAAAAAAAAAAAATGAGGATGATTTTATTATGAAATTGCAGCAATTCTTCATGGAGCAACAAAAAGATAGTTTTTCTGAAAAGATTTGTCTTCTTTGATTGGCAGCACATGTTTTATCTTAAAGAACATGTTTCGGGACTCATTTTTCCCGACAGTGCTGGGAACTCAACGGAGCCGCATCTCCTGAAGTAGAAGACGTCTCCGGATCTTAGACTTGCTGCCAATTGCTGCTCTCAGTGAGGCTGCTTGGGCCTGCTGGTGGCTGAAAACCAGGATTCTGAATCAGTCCAGGGCATCCAGCAGGCCCAGGAAGACTGCTATTATTCATTTACTTTATCCTTTTAGCAGTTCAACACAATGCAGGGCCACATCCAAGATTGGCCGCGCCCAGTGCCGGCCTACGTACACACTGGGCAGCTGGTGTCTGCCTGCATAGGAAAAACACGGCAGAAACAGTGGCAGGGAAGGACCACAGATCCTTGAGGTCACCAGATCTCAGAAACTAATGTGGCTTCAGGGAAAGACCATGCACAGCTGACAGATGGACAGTCTGGATCCAGTCAGAGGACACATTGTGAATCATCTCACTGTCCCAACATATTCCTTTCTTTTCACTGTGGCTGTTTATATATCTGATGCATGTGTCTGATGTTTATAGAAATGCCTGTTGTGTATATTGTGGACCTTCCCAAACACAAACATGTACAGTTGAAGCATTGGGGCTTCCTATTAGCAGCAAGAAAGTAAAATATGTCATTTGACTTGGCTGACACCAGAATCTATAATTGTCTTTGAGACAAAACATACAAAATACACAAAGCATTAATGAGGACAGAAGCCAAATAATGGAAGTCACTCCTGATTTCACAGACTGGATGCCCTTTCAAACAGTGAACTGTAAAATGCAATAAACCATAAATGCATAAAACGGTATGTAACAAATAGTAAAACACAATCGAAGTTTAACTGTTAAAGAATAAACCTGCTAAATGAATAATAGCAATGGCCAAGCCGGGTATGATTTCATGCTTTTCCATTGTAAAAATGTAAAATCCATTCCATATAATAATTCCAGAGGGGAAATTCCAACGTTTTAAGAATTTTGTGAATAACAAGCAGCTTCACCAGAGTCCTCCCCATCCGTAAGACAAACAAAGCCTATTGATGCGGCACACTCAGGAGAAAAGGAGAGATCAACTCCCCAAGACTTGGAATGCTTGGGTAGTTAATCTGCTGTCTCAAGTCATACGCTCCATGCAGAAGCAGAAGATGGCCATACAAAGAGACACAGTGGCTGGGAAGATGGCCCGGTTGGTAAAGTGCTGGCTATGCAAGCACGAGGAACTAAGTTCAGATCCCTAGTGCCTGTGCCAAAGCCAGAGGTGTGGCCCATACCTGCCGTCTTAGCACCACTGGCTCCCTAGGCAGAAAATATATCCAAAATGGTGAGCTCCAGATTCAGGAGAGACTCTGTGACATAATAACACTTGATGATTGATCTCTACACTGACATGCACAGACAAGCACACCCTCACATATGCAGACACATATGCAAACAATTTTTTAAAAAAGAGGTACACAATAAACATTTTAAATCAAAACAGCCAGCGTGCACACTCACACTCACAAGGTAGTTGGTGAACTCCACCACTACTTTGTGTTTCCTGTGGCACACACACTCCCTCAAGAAGGCAAAATTAGTGCACTCTGCAGAACATCATTCCTTCTATTCCCACCCTAACAAGAACAGAACTCAATTCACATTTGACAAAATTGTACACTCTGCAACATCATTCCTTCTATTCCCACCCTAACAAGAACAGAACTCAATTCACATTTGACAAAATTGGTACACTCTGCAGAACATCATTCCTTCTATTCCCACCCTAACAAGAACAGAACTCAATTCACATTTGACAAAATTGGTACACTCTGCAGAACATCATTCCTTCTATTCCTAACAAGAACAGAACTCATTACATTTGACAAAATTGGTACACTCTGCAGAACATCATTCCTTCTATTCCTTCTCTAGTGAGACTAGAATTCAACTTATATTTGGCAGAAATTACCAACTTTGGGCACCTCTGAACTTCCTCACTAATTCTCTGTGGCAGACTGAACTACTGACCCATTAACTCTCCTATCATGATTTTGAAGTTTCTCTTATTCCATAAAATGTTTATATCTGTGCCCAATGTGACTTATGGCGAAAGAGTGAGACAGAAGTTATAATGCCCTCTTCTGAACCTAGATGTCAAGAAGCCCTACAAGTTCTCCCCATTTTACCCCTTAGAATCTCTTCCATCATCCCAAGAACCTGCTATGACCTCCTACTGTTCTAGCAAGACAACAGTAAGAGACATACAGAACAGAGTGATCTCTAGCCAATGTGGGTAGGGAGGGGTCAGCCAAGACCAGTAAAGCTAAACTATCCAGGTGAGCTCATCCCAGGGAAGTTAACTGGCAGACTCATGAAAATAAACATGATTACCATTTTTAAGCCCCTGTTTTGGCATAGTTCATCACATGCAATACTTATGTGATGCTTTCTATTAGCATCATCCTTCCTCCTTCCATTTGAATATTCCTCCCTACCATATTGTAAGTTCATAACCACAAGAATCTACTACCAATACAGTATTTTCCTTAAATTAAAAATCCCTGTTTAGTCTAGAAATTTAAATTTCTACTTCCTACATCCAAGGCTCAGGAATCATTCCAAAAGAGGGAGCAGAGAGATTATAAGAGCCAGAGGATCAGGGAATTTTTTGTGAGATTGTGCCTCTGGTAAGTCAGAAGCTTACATACATGAAGTTTCACCAGCACAAACTGCCTAAACATGAACTGAACAAGGATAACACCAATGAGCATGCTGTCTTAGTCAGTGTTCTATTGCTGAGAAGAGACCCCATGACCAAGACAACTCATAAAAGAAAGCATTTAATTGAGGGTCTGTTTACAGTTTCAGAGGTTTAGACCATTATTGTCATGGCAGGAAGCATGGTCGCATACAGACAGACACTGTGCTGGAGAAGGAGCTTGAGAGTTCTGCATCTGATTTACAGCAGCAGGAAGAAAGAGACACTGGACTGGCTTGGGCTTTTGAAACCCAAAGCCCACCCCTCAGTGACACACTTCCTCCAGTAAGGCAACACTTACTCCAACAAAGGCACACCCCCTAATCTTTTCAAATAGTGCCACTTCTTGTGGCCAATTATTCAAATCCATGAGCCTATGGGAACCATTCTCCTTCAAACCACCACACATGCCAAAGTGGACAAGGAAATACCAAAAGGTCTCAACCATACAAAGAACTACAGCAAAGAAGAATGCTAAGAGCAGGAGAAATAGTCCATACAAGGAGGGCACAGCAATTGGTTATCCAATAGCAAATAGTCAGCCATCAAAGTACTTATGTATTTAGGAATATATGTGTATACACACACATGCATATAACAACAATTAATGAAAGAAGAGGCTATGAATTTGGAAGTTAACAGAAGAGCATATGGGAGGGTTTGAAGGGATAAAAGTGGAGGAGGCTTTGATATAATTACATTATAATCTCAAAAAAAAATTTCCAGAACCCACATAATGAAATAGAAAACTGACTGGCACAAGTTGTCCTCTGACCGCCAATGTTCATTATGGCATGAGTGCATGCATACACACACAACACACACACACACACACACACACCACACACACACACACTGAAACCAAATAAATGTGAACTATAAGTTCCAAATAATTTCTTAAAAACTGCCTGTGTGAATATAAGGCTATTATTGGCACTGGCACATGCATTACAGTCCATACCATAACAAGAAACTTTTCCCCCTTCTGTTGCATACAATTTACCAAGAGTCACAAACAATGTCCTTGCTTTTCTAGGATAATACATGGAGTACATGGTGTGAATGGTTCATGCTCTACAATTACGCATGCACCCATATTCACATAACAACAGTCAAATGTGAGTAGAAACAATAGTGGATCCTGGGAAGGATCATCAACCACCAGGAGCCTCATCAGGAGTACTCCACGTCTGTGATGTCTACATGTGACCGTCCATCTTCAGTCCCAATATAAGGCTGAAATTGTCGCAAAATCAGTTAACCTCTTATCTCCAGTACTAAAGACTGAGCCACCCACAGCCTTATGCCTGCTATACAAACACTTACCACTGAGCTACACTCCAAACCCACTCAACTCTTATACTTCAGCTTCCCTA
This sequence comes from Peromyscus leucopus, assembly GCF_004664715.2. Classification (NCBI taxonomy): domain Eukaryota; kingdom Metazoa; phylum Chordata; class Mammalia; order Rodentia; family Cricetidae; genus Peromyscus; species Peromyscus leucopus. The sequence continues at coordinate 72,242 of NW_023505211.1, read as the reverse complement.
TAATCTCCATCAGCTATAAATCTAGCATGTAATTCTGGGATGTTCAGAGCAACAGGAATTGTGTGCCCTGCTGAGCGCTGAAGCAGCTTCCTAATAAAAGACTAGAGTCAGTGAATCCAGAGATTCTAATAAAGCACTTATGGTAAGCAGTCCAGTAAAAACCTTAGGCTAGAGCATATAAAAGCAGGAATTCTGTAAAAGTTTATTAGTTTTAATACTTCCTACAAGGAATCTGAATTTTCAGGAGAATGGAAAGTTCTTCCAGAATACATTTGCTATATTTAAAACGTTGTCATTCATTATTCATTTAGTAACCATTTGTAAATAGTAATAATCATCAAGTCATATAGGCCTCCTTTAAAATTCAAGTCATACTAACCCTGGGATAATTACCAGTGCATAAAACATACAACACTGTAATATTTTTAAGTACAGTAATCTCTAATTCATTTAATGTTTTTTATCATTGTCTGTGTATGATGGGGCATATGTGCATGGGGTGCATGCAGAGGTCAGAGAACCACATTTAGAGGTGCTTCTCATTTCCCACTTTCACGTGAGTTCTGGGTGGGTTTGAACTCGGGCTGTCAGGCCTGTGCTTATGCAGTAAGAACCTGTACCTGCTGAGCTATCTTGACAATCTCTCTAATCCACTTTTGTTTAAGGAATGGAATGGACAAACTAGCCTGTTATATTTCTCAAAGACTGCTGACATGTTAGTGGCATTACTGGAAATGCATTTTTCTAAGATGTTCAGAAACCTAGAAAGACCATAGGGTTTTTTTTTTTTTTTATCACTACCCAACTCAAAATCTTAGTGTCAAAATGCTTATATATAAGCCTTACAATAACTAGAATATTAGTGCCACTATTAATCTTATTTCTCATAAGAAAGTTAAGATGCAGAGAAGCTAAATGATTTCTGCATCCCACAACTATAACTAAGGTCACATGGCCTATGACCTTAGCATCCAGTCAAAGCTTTTTTCATTTACTTCCATCCATTACTCCATTTCTATGGGACTCATAACAGACACCCTTACTGTGTTATTCTCCCAAATTCTAACTTGTGGAGAAATCTCCTAATGTACAAAAATCAAATGCTTGAATTCCTGAGTCTAAAAAAGAGGCTGTTTATTCTGTTCCAGTATCAAATACAGGATCCAGCCAAGTAATTTGACACTCAGCACAGTTGAGTTCACCACTCAGTACAGCCTACAGTAAGATTTCATCTCTTAACTACAATAGCAGTAAGCAATGGAACTTAGTCCTCTCTTGTTTAAAAAAAAAAATTTTAATCAGAAAAAATTAAAACAAAAACTGGCCTTTTATAAAGAATTTTGGGTCAGAAAAGTAATGTTTTCCCCACAAAGTCAAAAGTTACATGTAACATGATGCTGTAGAGCCTGCTGCACTGAAGCTTACGATCTACAGCTCCTCTGGTCTTGAGCAATGGGCTTAAAATCTCTGGAATTCAGTTTCCTCATTTTTTGACAATCAGTGCTGCAGCTGCTAGAAGGATTAAGAACAAACATAGAGGACCTCATCTGCTCTACTTCCGAAAAGGCATGTGGTCATGCCACAGTCTTGCAAAGCACCCGGCTCTCTAGAGTCACTTTTCTTTTACAGTTTTGTTGTAGCAGACGAGAAATAGTAACTGACTGAAGGTGCTGGATATGAGACTGATCCAAGCACAGAGAGAAGAGCCTGCTCGTGGCACTGGAGCATCACAGAAGAGAGGACAGAAGGATTATAAGAGCCAGAGTCATGAGGCTGAAGGAGAAGAGTGTCTTCTGGACATGACAATTCACTCATGAACTCAGCAGTTGTGGCTGCCTGCACAAGACCTGCACAAGATCGAGCCACTCGACATTCCAGCATGGAAAGGGGAGGGAATCATGAGGCCTCATCCCTAGCTAAGCAGCTATTGACAGTTGATGGAGGCTAGCAGGAGAGCCAGTTTTCTTTAAGGGTGTAGGCCTTGGTAGGCTGACAGTCCTCCAGTGGCTGGCCCCACAGCCATGCGTCTATGGACAGCACTCATTGGATTCAGTAGGTTACTTTTTTAAAAAGGGAGCATGATTTTGGGAAGGGTACAGAGAATAATCTGGGAGAATTTGAAAGGGGGTGATGATGGTAAATGTGACCAAAATACATTATATGCACATGTGAAGTTCTCAATAGATAAATTATAAAGATAAAAATAATGACTTCTATAAGAGAAAGAAACAAAAATAGGACTGTGTCTTTTGTTTGAAGATAGTATAAGTTACTGAGAGTGGGTGGGGGCTGCAAATATCTGAGGGCCCAGGGTTCATGCCCCATGTTGGGTGCCACATAATATGAAAAATCCATGGATTTATGGAAATAAAACTTATTTATTGAGGGATGAAATGGAGATCACATACTCACACAAAATAAAGTGACACCTTTGCTTCTTCATCTCCCAGGGAAAGAGGGGAAAAGTCCCAGACCAGGTCACAGAACCATGCACCAGGAAACCGTCCACATCTAAGAGAGAGCTCATGACCCCTTCCCTCTTTCCTTTTAAGATGTCATGTAGGCAGGCAAGAAGCACCACCTCTATTAGGCCAGCTAGCCCAAGGTCATGGCAGAGCGAATACCCACTACACAGTAGTTTCCACTGTGTCTTAGGGAGATGAGAATGAATGGAGCTCCTTTGCAGTGAACAGGGTGAACAAAATATACTTAGACATTCAGAGGCTGCAAGGGATGGAAAACATCCCATTCCATATAGACATTTCTCCTGATGACATTACAGATGCAGTATACTTTTCAGTAAAATCAACTTATGACCCTCACACCCTGTATTTCCAGGCCAATTGACACTTTGAACAAAGGGGATGCTTAGTCACTCAAATCACAATTCAAAATAACTGTGATGCGTTACATGATAATCATCACTGAACAGTAAGCACTCATGATTTTTCACCAAGAAACATCCAAGGATTTGTATACTTCCATAGAGAATTTCACCTTCATAACTAGAGAGAAATCTCAGGAAGAAGAGAGAGATTTAAACGACAGCAGACAAAAGCCAAAGCAACATTAAGTCCCTGCCTCTGTTCCCTGAGTTGCTCAATCTGTCCAAGATGGGTGAAGGCAAATGGCCACATGAATCCCCAGCCTTGTCTCTGAGTAAAAGAGCACCCATCTGCTGCCAAATCTCCCACTTGTAAGAACTTAGCAATCATGTAGTATGATGAGGCTAAGTATGCTGCTGGCTTGACCAGACTCCACTAACATTTCTTGCCCCTTCATTTTTGGCTCATCTGGTCTTTATTCTTGGCTACCTCGGAGCCTTTGGTCTGGCTGCTCACACTCAGAGCATAATTCTGGAAGAAGAGAGAAAAAAATCAAATCAAGATATGGTCAAAGCAAGATTGTTCTAGTCGTGTGGTCCCAGTTCAACAATGTATGGACAACTGAAGGGCTCTTTGAGCCTGAATGTAATTTCAAATTAGAACTTGATTTAAAAGAAAAAAAAACTTATTGTGAAAATATGCAAGTTTCCAGATGTGTAAATATGAAGCTGTCTTTAGCTCACAAGGTTTCCCCAGATACAAACCATTTCCCAAATCTTGCTCTAGGGACCTCACTTGTTTGAGAAAAACTGCCATTCCAAGTTGATGAGTTTCTAGGTTAAACACTTGTTACCTACCATTCCCAAACAATGACCTCAGAAGCTAGTAATTATATGACTCAGCACATACTCCTCTAACTAGCTTCCCTTCCTTCTGGCAGACTCCTTACATGTTCTTTAAGACACGTCCACGTGTCTACCTTCCCCCTTGAGCCCTCAAGGCAGCTGACTCCTTTGCCTTGTGATTTCCAGATAGTTCTTATCCTACACCATCCTACAACTCCCAGTTTCTATGTCTGTTTCCTTTACTAGAAGATTGGCATTTCAAAGTCAAAGACCATATCTTACTTGTTTTGTAATTCTGATGTGTTGGACATAATCAGTACTCAGTAAATTCTGTTGAATATATAAAGACATAAGCAAATAGTTCTGCATCTACATTAATGTTCTAGTGGATTTTTGAGAAAGAATTTGGAAAGAGTTTCACAGCCAATACAGTGTTGTAAGCATAAAATGTAGACCCCAGATTTAGTCAGGCACTGGAAACTCAAGCTCAGTTCTACCAGTTGCAAATCTCTTTCCAACCACCAGAGAATACTCAGCTGGGTTATATGTTCTTACAGCTCACCAAGAAAGCATCCATGAAACCTGAAGGAAAATCCCAGGGACCACAAGAAGCTGAGTGGGACTACAGACTGAATAGATGACGCATGTGTCCCAGCGGTTAAAGCATTAGCCCATATCTGAATATATATTCTTGACACAATAGTGCAGTGACCACTAACTGTTCAATCGGAAGACAAGCAAATGAGAAGGGGATAATACGAACAGTCGTGCATTCTGTATCTCCCCACAGGGCTTGAATCATTCTCTGCACACAGGAGGAGCTCATAAATATTGATTCATTCCCTAGCTATTGTTCTGCCTGCCAGACCTGAGATGACATAAAGCCCTCATTGTACACCCCTATTCATCCAGTGCAGAGAAATTCTCTACCTTGCTGCATGTTGATCGCTGCATCTCAGTTGGTGAAGGGCATTTCCAATGCAGGGGACGAAGCATGGATAGGCTCAGATTTGCAAAGCCCTACAAGCTCAATGGCTACCACTTAACTCAGGCTTGAAGATGGAGGCCATTAAGAATTCTCTTTTCACTCAATTGAGACTTCCTGGAAACACTAAACAATGCCCTATAAGGACTATCAGTCATTCCACTCAGAACCGGAAATATTTCCACATTCCAGAAGAATTTTCCCAAACCAAGCTTTAAACGAGGGCCCCTGAGAAAATAAGGCATAGTTTTAAGAAAAATGAAAAGACATCATCTTTATTATACTTCTTATACATGTGCAACTTTAAAGAGTGTACACTTCCTAAGTTCTAATACTGAAAACGTATTTCTAGGAATAAGTTCAGGAGGCCTATTGTGCAACATGGGGATTATAGTTAATAACAATGTATTGCATCCTTGAAAATTTCTAAAACTAGATGTTTTTAAGTATTCTCACTATAGAAAAATGTAAGTGCAGGCTATATCATAAATGTTAACAAATACCATTGAGCCATCATACATTATACATACACACTTAAAACATTGTGTTGATCATAAATGTATATTGCTTTCTTTGTAAATTTTAAAATAATAAATTTCATAGAATTGGTTTTCCTAATCATAACTTATATCCTGTGAATAAAAATCCTAGTTGTGAATATTCTGGCTGGAAATGCTTTAAATGACCAAACATGACAACTTAGGTATAAACAAGCAGGCCTGGGGCTGGGTTGACCCTCGCCGGGAGCATGGAAAGAGCTGATGCCTTACTCTGTGTAGAACAAGGAGGGACATTAATTACATGTCTGCACACCAGACAGTCCAAAAACTCAGAGCATATGTTACACATGTTCAGAGAGTTCTTCAAGGAGGAATTAGTGATTTCTCAGATATGTAAAATGGAGGAATAAGTTTGCACAAACATGGTTCAGGTTTCAGCTCTGTTCATCTTCGGACAAGTTGGCTTACAGCATATCATGGATATGTGGTGATATTGTGTTCCCCAAAATATTGTGCACCCTAATAAGCTTATCTGGGGTCAGAGAACAGAACAGCCACTAGATATAGAGGTCAGAAAATGGTAGCACACATGCCTTTAATCCTAGCATTCCAGAGACAGAGATCCATCTGGATCTCTGTGAGTTCAAAGCACACTGGAAACAGCTAGGCATGGTAACAAGAGCCTTTAATCCCAGGAAGTGATGGCAGGAAGCAGAACGGTATATAAGGCATGAAAACCAGGAACTAGAGCTAGTTAAGCTTTTAGGCTTTTGAGCAGCAGTTCAGCTGAATTCATTTGGATGAGGACCCAGAGGTTTCCAGTCTGAGGAAACAGGGTCAGCTAAGGAACTGGCAATGTGAGGAAGCTGTGGTTTGTTCTGCTTCTCTGATCTTTCAGCGTTCACCCAATACCTGGATCCAGGTTTGTCTTTATTAATAAGACCTTTTAAGATTCCTGCTACATGGATACAACTCTTACTTCTACAAAACAAGAGAAAACAAAAACACCCAGCCATACAGAGGCAAGGTGGATCCAGCAAGCAAAGGCCTGGGGGTGTCCACTAGATACACGAATGGGCGGAACAGCCCATCCAGTTCCATCAGAAAGGCAGTGAATTCTCAAGCTGCAATGTCTGATGGAACTTCATTGTAATGGATTGGCGTGTTGCTCTCCAGCTGCTGCCTTTGTCTTTTTCTCTACTGGTTCAGAACACACATTGGGAAAAGATGTGATTATCACTCTGACCCCAGAAACCACAAGTGTTTGAAGAGGAGACATGGAAAAGATGATCCCACTGCTGAGCAGCTATATAAAGTGGTGTCGTGGAAACCAAGAGAATGGAGTTTCAAGGAGTTGCTGGGCAACCATCAAGTGCCAAGGACTTTCATTTCACAAGGATGACAAAATGCCCAGTTCTGTGGGAGTGGATATGTAAAAGTCAACCCAAAATTCACCTTTACTAATATGGTCAGCTAGCAGCATCCGTTCACTAGATCCAGGCAAAGAAGACAAATGCAGACAAGTGCTCTGAAGCAAGATGGCGTAAAGAGTACAAGACTGGTCCAACCCTAATCCTGTGGCAAGTAAGGATGGTTAGTTAATAAGACTGGCCTACCACTTTTTAATTAACCAGCCCCAAGGAAATGGCCTTGTAATTGACACTGAGACATATAATGGCAGAGAGTCAGGCCTCTGATTGTCCTTATAGCAGCAGAGAAAGGGCTGTTACTAACTCCACATTGCACACTGACGTTTGTCACAGAAAAGACAGAGTCAGGCGAAAATGTAGCATCAATCAGAAGTATATAGGAGAATCATATGGCCCTGCCTGACTTGTGCTGATTATTTGTTTAATATTCCCACGCTGGGAACCAGGGCTCTTCTTCAGATTATAAAAACTCACCCTTGACAGGTATTTCTCCTGCTGCTATCTCCATGCCTGATACTCTCTCTGCAGAGCCCTAAATAAACATATTTACTTTCTTTAAAAAGAACTCATCCCATATTACAGAAACAGCATGGGTCTATGGTGGGCCTTCCTGGTGGTTTATAGGTGGCCAGCTTCTGAGAGTGCAAAGAATCCTGATAGGATGCATTTGGAATGGTCTTCTTCATCACCTTTTCAAAAACTGAAGTAAGAAATAATTCTTTCCTTTTCCAAGAAGTCAGGGAAGAGAATGAACAGGGAGGTAATGGTGCATGACAATTCGGAGAGCACCCAGCACGTGCAGAAGTATGATGTAACCTGAAACAAAACACACAGCATCAAACAACTGACAGAGGGGATTCTATTTGGGGCATTTAGTAAAGGCATTTTCTTAACAGTTCTTACACCAAATTCCCAGCAAACTATCTACAAAGCTATAGAAGAAAAATTTATACCAGTGAAACACAAAGAAGTTACTAAGTCGGAGGCTGAGAATAGACCTCTAGCTATGAGCTGGCGCAGCAAGATTGAGAAATGAGCTAGGTCTAGTGGCTCACGCCTGTCATCTCAGGATGCTGGTGGCAGTGACAAGAGGAACCAGACTCTGAAGTTGTTTTCAGCCCTATAGTGAGTTGGTGAGAAGCCTGGGTTACATGAGACCATGAGTCAGTCCACCCACTCCCTCCGTCCCAACCCTCCAGAAGCTCTGCAACCCAAACCAGTCTTGAACTGCTATGGGATGGTCTGTATGTCAAATTACTCTGATTGGTCAGTAAATAAAACTTCCTGCCAGTGGCCAGGCAGGAAGTATAGGCAGGACTAACAGAGAGGAGAAAAGAAAGAAAAGGAAGGCAGAAGGAGACACTGCCAGCCGCCACCATGACAAGCCGCATGTGAAGATGCTGGTAAGCCACGAGCCACGTGGCAAGGTATAGATTTATGGAAATAGATTAATTTAAGCTATAAGAACAGTTAGCAAGAAGCCTGCCACGGCCATACAGTTTGTAAGCAATATAAGTCTCTGTGTTTACTTGGTTGGGTCTGAGCGGCTGTGGAACTGGCGGGTGACAAAGATTTGTCCTGACTGTGGGCAAGGCAGGAAAACTCTAGTTACAATTGAACCAACATCAGAACTATGTTTTCACAAGGACCAAGTTTGAGTAAATACTTGTTCATACATGGACATCAAAAGTGAATACCAGGCCAGGCGGTGGTGGCACACGCCTTTAATCCCAGCACTCAGGAGGCAGAGGCAGGCGAATCTCTGTGAGTTCGAGGCCAGCCTGGTCTCCAAAGCGAGTTCCAGGAAAGGCGCAAAGCTACACAGAGAAACCCTGTCTCGAAAAAACAAAAAAAAAAAAAAAAAAAAAAAGTGAATACCAAAAAAATGGTTCACTGTTGATTTAAAACAAGGTAAGATGCTAAGGCTGAATAATATTGATTTTTAAGTATACACCTCAGGTTCCTTATCCATTTGTGTGCCAATCGACATTGAGATAGTTTTATATCTTGGTTATAACAAATAATACCAGAAGGAACATGAAAGTACAATATCTCTTCCAGGTACTAATTTTATTTCTTTCTTACTTGTCATTGTCTGTGAGTGTGTGTGTTACACACACATGTGTGCACACATGCATTCTCAGGGATCAGATTTAGGTCCCCAGGTGTGGTGGCCTGTGCCTTTACCCACTGAGCCATCTCTCCAGCCTCTAATTTCAGTTTTTCAGACATACATGCAGGAAAAGGATTGCTTAGTCTTCTGAAAATTCTAATTTTGATGATATCCCATAGTCTTCCTACACTTGTTATAGCATTTTGCTTCCCTACCAACAGTATGGATATACAGATTCTAATTTCTCTACATCCATGTCAACATGTATGTTTTTTTTCTCATAATAGCAAACTAGTTAGGGTTTCTATTACTGTAAAAGACACACTATGGCCACTGCATCTCTTAAAAAGGAAAAACATTTAATGAGGGTAGCTTGCATTTTTAGAGGTTTAGTCCATTGTCACCATGGTGTGACATGGTGGTGTGCAGGCAGACATGGTGCTGGAGCTGAGAGTCCTACATCTTGATAGACAGACAAGAGGAAGTGGTCTGAGACACTGGGTGTGGCTTGAGCACATATGAGAACTCAAAGCCCACCCCATAGTGACACATTTCCAACAAGACCACACCTACTCCAACAAAGTCACACCTCCTAACAGCGCCACTCCCTTTGGGGGGTATTTTTTTTCAAACCACCACAGCAATCTATAGCATGAGGTGAGATCATGCTGTGGCTTTGATTTGATTTATATTTCCTTAATTACACAAATTTATACAAAGAGGGATTTAAATGACAACAAAATAATCTCTCTGCAGATGGCAACACTATTTCTCCTTGACAACACTTTGGAAGACAAGAAAACTATAGGAAGAGAGTGTCAAAGAAGATACATTCAATTACATCAAGCCAGTGGAGGAAATGTTTTCCCCTTCATTTCCTTGTTCAATAAACTATTCAATATATACTCTATGACAGGTATGTACTTGTACAATGTGAGGCTGAAGCAGGAGGATTGCCATCAGTTTGAGAACAATATGGGCTACATTATGAGGAAAGAAAAGTTGAAAGAGTGGTAAAAGATCACATTATCTTACAGGATTGTATTTACTTTATAGTTAGAGAAAATTTAAACTTAATTATGATTCTAGAAAGTCTAACAGTGATGAAGTAAACTGTATGTATATGTCTTTGTGGTGGTATTGTGTTCCCCAAAATATTGTGCACCCTAATAAACGTATCTGGGGCCAGGAATAAAACAGCCACTAGATACAGAGGCTAGAAAATGGTGGCACTCACACCTTTAATCCTAGCATTCCAGAGGCAGAGATCTACCTGGATCTCTGCGTGTTCAAGGATACAGTCAAGCATGGTGACTCACGCCTTTTACCCCAGAAAGTGAGCCTTTAGTCCCAGGGAGTGATGGCAGAAAGCAGAAAGATATATAAGGCGTGAAGACCAGGAACTAGAAGCTTTTGGCCTGGTTAAGCATTCAGGCTTTCGAGAAGCTGTTCAGCTGGGATTCATTTGGATAAGGACTCAGAGGCTTCCAGTCTGAAGAAAGAGGATCAGCTGAGGAAATGGCAAGGTGAGTGGCTGTGGCTTGTTCTGCTTCTCTGATCTTCCAGCATTCACACCCAATACCTGGCTTTAGGTTTGATTTTATTAATAAGACTCTTTAAGATTCATGATAGTCTTTTCTAGTCATTTCAGAAAATTAACCACACAACAATTATTTCTATACAAAAAGACAGGAAATAGCCGGGGTGGTGGTTGCGGCGCACGATGCTGAGCAATGGTGGCGCATGCCTTTAATCCCAGCACTTAAAAGGCAGAAGCAGGCAGATCTTTGTGAGTCTGAGGCCAGCCTGGTCTACAGAGCGAGTTCCAGGATGGCCAGAGCTCTTACATAGAGAAACTCTGTCTCACAAAAAAAAGACAGGAAATGGTACCCTGTGGGTTGTAACAGTAGTATTATTGTCATGCAAAAACAGAAGTCATACACGAATGGATGACCGTGGAGGGGAAAAAAAGAGGTTTAAGAATTCCCTACTAAAGTCTAAAATGTTTTAGATAAAGAAACAGTTGCTATTTTAAAAGCCTAGATAAATGTTTGAAAACAATAGCATATTTTTGTGCTACAGGTTAAAATGCAGCTACAGCAAAAATAAGTAAATTTATGGGCTAGAGTGATGACTCAGTTGTTAAGAGTACTGTCTACTCTTCCAAATGACTCAGGTTGGATTCCCAGTACCCACATGGTCACTCAAAACTATCTGTAACTCTAGTTCCAGGGCTCAATGCTCTCTTCTGACCTCTAGGGTATCAAGCACATAAATGATGCACATACATACATACATACATACATACATACAGGCAAAATCACTCATTGCACAAAAATAAAAATATATCATTTTTAAAATAAATAAATTAAACCAAAACTATATATTTACAAAATAGATTAAAAATTATTAAAAATTAAAATTACATAAATCTACTACTCATTGTTTTTAAATTGAAAACAGCAAAAAGTACTAGATCTAAGGGCTAGTGTTAGATAAAGAATTCAAATAAAATTACAAATAGTAATTTTAAGTTCAAAAATAATGATTCAATGTTTATAATTTATGACCAGAATTCCTTCTTTGCAAAAGGCCATATAGAGTATTTATAACTATTAGCTACTTGCCAGAAAACTTAGCTGACTTAGTTCAAAAAGTAAAACTACACAGATCTTATTATATAACACATTATTTAAAATTAATAAAATGAAAAATAAGCAATATAGCCTTAAATATAAAACAAAAAATTAACATAACTTCTGAGAGGATCAGCAGACAGGAGAGGAGGATGGAAAGTAATAGGTGTATGTCAATATGACTGAAATATACCATAGAGAGAGTAATGGTGTGTGTCGATATGATTGAAATATACTATAGGGAGAGTAAGGGGTGTGTGTTGATATGATTGAAACATACTGTGTCCATATAGAAACGCCACAGTGAAACCTATTACTATATATAAAACTAATAGATATGAATAGAAGATATTTAAAAAGCAAGCCCTTGAAATAGGAGTAGAAATAATATCATTTTCAATGACTCTAAGGAAAATCAAATACATGATCTATGTGCTGAAAAGTATACATTACTAAGGAAAGGAAGATTTGGGTCATGGATAGAAGTCTGACTGCATAACACACTAGTGTGCAATAACAATGCTAATATCCCCCTGCTCAATCCATTGGTCCATGCATCTCTGCGCTTCTTTCTCAGGATCATCAGCTGCCATTGCCAAGCGGGGAGGGGGTCAAAACAAGCGAGCAGGGTCCTGTCGCTGGTGAGTTTTGGTAGACACAGCTCTCTGGGGAAACAGTTAAGTATTACAGCTCACATTATGAAGGCTGGAGACAGTGGCTGGGACATCACCTGACTTACATTAAGAGGCACATTCCTATCATAAGACTCTTAGTATGTGCAGTAAAGAAGGCTTCTTGCAGGAATCTGTGCCAGGGTTCATGCTAAAGATAAGTCAGGCTTCTGGTTTAGAGACAGCTTTCAGATAAGGTCAGTCCTCCAAGCCCAAGGACATTCTCCATGAGAGCAGGTAGAGGCAGGAATTCTGCTGAGGGGAAGGAGTCCCATGTTGCTGAGCTATTGAGATAAGCTGCCAGGCCATGAGAGCGGCAACCTCTAACAGTCAGCAAAAACTTTCTAACAGGTTCAATACAATTTCTGGCCAAAACAAGTGTCTCAATACTTATATGAAAAATATTAGCACAGAAAATGAGAGTAGGAGGAGGAACCAAGGACAAGACACTGTTGTGGGATATTTGTACACTGTGTGAAGATACATTGCTGTGATTGGTTTAATGAAGAGCTGAACTGCCAATAGCTAGGCAGGGGTATAGGCAGAACTTCCAGGCAGAGAGAGAGGAAGTCAAAGGAGATATTCAAGGTGCAGGAGAGACATGAGGAGGTGTGAGGAAGCTTAAAATAAATGGGTTAATTTAAGTTATAAGAGCTAGTGGGACAAGCCTGAACTAAGGCTGATCTTTCATAACTAATAATAAGTCTCCTTATTATCATTTGGGAGATGACAGCCCAAAGAAAAAAATCTGTCTACAAGACACAGCCTTCAACGTCTCACCACAAGGAGGCCTCTCCCTCCACATCTGCCACTTCTTTAGCCCATTCAACTACAAGTGCATCATTGAATGCATCATTTGATACATCCAAATCACTTCTGAAAGTACCAACAACTGGGGACCAAGCCTTCAATGCATGGGCCTTTGGGGACACTGTACTATACCAAAGCAAAACAAAATCTAAGTATTTGGGAACTAAAGAATTAAATCTGAGGAATCACATTGTCTGATGTTAAGACTTCCTATATGTCTACATGAATTACAATAATTAGCTAAACCAAGCAAAGGTGCTGTGATGAGATGAAGTATTAGTCAGCATATGCCAAGCAGGGCTATAAGGCACTTAGCACACCTCCCTTTATATCTAAATGTCTCTGCCATCTGCCATAAAAAGACTATGCACTAGGGAAACATAGGTAAAAACATGGGCAAACCATGATCTAGCCCCAAACCAAGCTGCCTCCACACACCTCCACATACTTCTACATACCAACACATACCTCCAACACCTCTGCAAATATCCATACACCTCCACACACCTACAACACTTAAACACTGCCACATAACTCCAAGACTTCTACACACCTCCACACAACTGCAACATCTCTATACATCTCAATATACCTCCACAAATTCCACACACCTCCACAAATCTCCACACACTTCCAACATCTCCAGAAACCTCTAACACCCCCACCACTTCCATACACCTTACACATCCACACACACCACAACAGTTAAATACCTTCACACACCCCAATAAACCACACACACCTTCATGAATCTACAACACTTAAACATCTCCACAAACCTCCAATACCTAAACACACTTCCACAAACTTACAACATGTCTACACACCTCTAACACCTCCAACACCTCCAACCTCAAGCATCTCCACATACCTATACACACCTCCACACACCTTCAACACCTCCACACAGCTTCACAAACTCCAACATCTCTACCACCTCCATACAACTCTACACACCTCCACACACATGCTCACACCTACAACATTTAAACACCTCCAACACCTCCCACACCTCCATACACCCCCAACACTTTCACATATCTCCAACACCTCCTCATACTTCCACACACCTCCACCAAACACCACCATACTTATGAACAGAAAGTACACATGAAAGTTACTACTAAGCCAGAAAATTGGAGGATGATGAAGGGGTGTTATATGCCTCAGTGCTCCCGTGTTAAGGAGACTAATTTGGAGAGGCTCTGGGGCAAAAGTAATACAAATGTGGCAAGGGTATTGGATTCTATTTAAATTAGATCTGAAGATTTTGGAGAGTTTCAAACCAAAAAGACCAAACAACTTACACTTTTTACAACTGTGTGACTCTGCAGCATGAGACTTCTCTGGAAGGAAGACCATCGAATCATCTCTCTGTTCATTTAAACTGGAAACATTTGGGGTGACTTAGTCCAAGTGTTGTTGGAAGAAACTCAGAAATTGTGGGACAACAGGATTTGCTAGTAGAGTGGATGCAGACTTTGTGGAAAAGTCTAGCAGGAGTATGACAAAACTGACACTTTAGCTTTGGGCTTTTTACTTATTTTGATTTAATAAAAACTCAATTTCAAAAGAGGTGTCCCTTCAGCTCAATACCGGGCATGACAGACGCTGTTTTCAAAAGGGGAGTTCCGCTACACTGAAACTTGTGGGAAGCTACTATCAACTTTGGCATTTGCTCATTTTGAAAGTTCAAGAGGTAGGTTTTTGTCTCACTAAAAAGCCATTTATTTATAGGCACTAACTCAACTGAATAAAGTGGCCCTAAACTGAAGCACATTGTCATTGCCACAACGAGACAGACGGGTTTCCAGAGAATGTCGCTTGTTTACAGGCTTCTATTCCAGACTGTGTCGGCTCAGCTGTGGAAAGTATGATAAAAATTCAAGAGTTGTGAAGATATATTTGGGTTTCCTCCTAGACAGTTGCAGACATCTGTGCTTATAAAACAGGTCTCACAGTACCTCCCTCTAGAGACAGACACCTCTGAGTTCTCTCTAGAAATGCTACAGCTGCCTTTCTTTAAGTGAAGCATTTGCAAAGGAATCTAGAATGGCAGAACTACAATAGTATAAAAATACCCATGGCAAACAGAGGGAATGTATTTGTAATCAATCATGGCTTTTGGAAGTCAAAACCTATTACTCCAGTGTCTGTTTCCAGTACCTCCACAGCTACCAATAAACAAGGAAGACCATTCTTGGGAGAAAAAAATACTATGGCACAGAATTTTAATCTGTGGTCCCTGGGAGACCCTTACCAAAATGAAGAAAATTTTCTCTTGCTGTTATTTAAAATTTTGAAGGAAAAGATTTTAATATAAAAACATACTAAGACTTTACTACTTAGATAATGAATGACAGCATGCATGGCAAGCTATTTTTAGAGCAATTAGCATCCCAAGTATTTGGGTTGGAATATGGCCTTACTGCCCACTTCTGGGATGATTTTGACAAGTTATTGAATTATGGTGCATTGGTTTTTCTTCTGTGTAAAATAAGAACAATGGTACCTAACACAAAGAGTTGACAGAGAATAGACAAAATGTTAACTACTAGTATGACCAGATGATGATGATGATGGTGGTGTAGTGGTGGTGGTGGTGGTGGTGGTGGTGGTGGTGGTGGTGGGTAGTGGTGTGCAGGACTAAAATAGAAAGGAAGGAGTAGAGAGATGGACCTGTGGTTAAGAGCAATTACTGCTCTTCCAGAGGACCCAGGTTCAATTCCCAACACCCACATGGAAGCTCACAGCCATGTGTGCGTCTGGTTTTAGGGGATCTGACACTCTCTTCTGGCTTCCACAGGCAACAAACATTCATGTGTACACAGACACACATGCAGGCAAAACACTCCACACACATAAAATTAAAACCAAACAAACAAAACAATAGGAAGGAAGGCAGAAAGGGATCAGGGAGAGCGTGGGCAGGAGAGAATAAGGGGTGAGAGGGTAGTCAGCTCATTAGGTCATTTTCAGCACCTAAGTCATCAGTGAGTAAGTGGAAGTACCTAGCCAAAGAACCCAACAACTCTCTACAACCTCCTTCTAAAAGCATTAAGAACAGAGTGGATTTTTACTATTATTGATAGGGTTAATTTGAAAAGGCGACTGATTCCCTGCAACACCCCTTTGTCCCAGTAGCCAAGGCTCACCTTAAAGCAAACTTAGTAGGTTCCCAGTCATAACAGACAGGTCAAAGGCATGTGCGATCATTAGAGATGGTTGACACCTAGCTTGTGAACCAAAGAATTGAAATCAAATATGTGTCACTATGAAAACCTACTACCCAATACAAAAATTAGTCAATAAGCTATCAATAACAATCTGCTCTGTTATTCATTCCATTTCTTCTGTCTTGAATGGAATCGTGGTGTTAAAACCATTTTCCTTCAACACTCAACCAAATAAAACAATTTACAGCCCTAAAACCAAGTGACTCTTACAAAAATTCTTATTCTGGGAGCCCCTTTTAGAAACTCCAAGGGCTGTCAACATGGTTTTCTTGCCAAGAAAAACTTCAGCTGTAAAAAAAAAAAAAAACACCTCTGGTATTCTCTAGAAAGATGAAGCACCTGTGGTGCTTGGCAATCCAAGTTCTGCAGCCTTTGTGAAGGGAGAAGTATCCAGAGACACTGGAATGCTTTACCATGCAGGTTGTCCCATGCTGGCATCAAAGACTTGGCCAACAACCGTGAAAGAATCTTTGCTGATGCTGGGACTGTTCAACTTCATCTCAGTCAAAGACGTGAATTGCCACCTCTTTGAGAGATTTATAAGATAAAATAAAACGAAGAAAACAGAGTAACTGCTTATATTCTTTTCTAGTATATGGATACACACTAGCATTCCAGGAGACACAACCATGTACTTGATTCAACTCCAGAGGAAAAGAGAAAAACAAAGGCTCACTCAGAATAATTTGAAAGAGTGATATTCATTCATTGCTGGCTTAGTGGCCAATGATTTTGGCCCTGCACATGAGAGGCAAATCTGATCCAAACGCAGCTACAGAAATATCAGGAGTGGCTTTTAGCCAACAGGTCAAAGGAGATTTTTTCCTGGGGAGCTGCTAAGATGGACAAATCATACTTGATGGTTCTATAGGCATCCCTAACCAGAGTCAGAAGCCATATTGAGCCTGGTGATAGTCTCAGCTTCTTGGACCTTAACAGTGAAGTGGGTGTTTGAATCATTCATTGCTGTCACATCATGAGTGGTACAGGTGTTATCAAAGATGTCCACATTGCCTTGAAGGAAATGGGGCCATCTAGAGTCAGCCATAAGAAGCTTTACTCAGTCCTCATGTGCCAACATCAGCATATTGTAACTGGAAAAGTGGCACTTGGTAGTTTGTTTTTATATGCATAAGTATATCCAGCCATTCATTCAAAAATCTTACCTTCAAACAAAACCAAATATCCATAATCAGTTTGAAGTCAGAGAAGTTTTCCACATTGCTAAGTTAAAGTTCATTTCACTGAACAAAATAGTACCACTCTTATTTTAAAAACACACTACTAGGGTCAGGTATGGTTATGGTGGTGCAGGCCTTTAAGTGCAGTACTCAAGAGGCAAAGACAGGCAGATATCTGTCAGTTCAAGGTCAGCCTGGTCTGCATAATGATCTACAGACTAGCCAAAGCTATACAGAAAGACTCTCAAACAAAAAATAAGGAAATGAAAGTATATTGCTAGAGAAGATGTTTTAATAATTTAGCATTATTTCTCTATCATTTTCAACTAGTTATTAATGTTTACATGCTGCTTCCTGACCCAAGAAGAATGTACTTGAATATAAACTTATACAAAACTATTGAATTGCTGTGGAACTTGACTTTCTACTCAATAATCCTTATAAAATCTTATATCTTCTTAGATTCTTATCTAGAATGTTTACTTAGTATCAAAATTGATAAATCTCTGAAATTCCCTCGGACACTATGCTTGCTAAGGTGCCCTGATAGTTGGGACATCCAATTCTTTTTTTTTTTTCTTTCTGCCATTGTATAGGATGTTTTGCCTGAATATATGTACATGTGTGCTTGGTGTCCACAAATGCCAAAAGAGGGTGTAATTAGGATTACTGACAGTTGTGAGACACCATGTGGTTGCTGAGAATCAAACCAGACTTCGGAAAGAGGAGCCAGTGCTCTAACTGCTGAACCATCCTAACTTTTGTTGTTGGTGGTGGTGGTGATAGTCATTTTGGTTTGGTTTTGGTCTTGGTTTCTATTTTTCTTTTTATTTTCTGAGACAAGGTTTTTCTGTGTAGCCCTGGCTGTCCTGCAACTCTTTAGATAGACCAAGGATAGCCTCAAACTCAAAGATCTTCCTGCCTCTGCCTCCCAAATGCTAGGACTAAAGGCATGCTGAATCTTTTCACTTTATTCATAGCTGTCCTGAATTTAGTGATCTCTATGATACTTCCAGCATGGAAAGTGTCATATTAAGAATATATTTATGCTGGTTCCTTAGCTAATACAAATCATTTTAAACAAAATTGGTAAAACCTTTACCAGAACATCAGAATATTTAAGGTCTTATCAGGTCCCAGACTGTATAATAATATTTTAAGCCACTTTTGTAGATTCAAAAAGGACTATTTTTTGTAATTGTAAACACTCTTCTAGGGAACAAAGCAGCATTTGTTTAATTAGATCCCTGCATTTGTCATCTAATTAATGTACCCCTAGATACCTGTACGTAGCTCCTGATAATGTCTATATATCCCAGGATACAAGTAACTTCTCCTGACAATGTCAATATACCCCTGGATATCTGTGACTTCTCTTGACAAGGTATATATACTGAGCATTTATTTAATCTTTATTCTGGCTTTCCTGTATTTAAGAGTAGACAAATAACTGTAAAGGATAAAAAGAATTCCAACCCACAAATGTACTGAGGAATAATAGCCTTACAAAAATTATCATTTTGTAATACCTGATGAAATATTTGAGTAAAGAAAAGATCACCAGTGGATACAACCATTAAATGAAAGTGACCATAGGAATTTTTAACAGAGGCATTAGACTGTCACCACCTATCATGCTGGTCAATGTTAGTACATAAAAGTGAGACAATCAGATATTGTGTTATAACTGTGTGTTTGAAAGTTGCATAATTAAAAATAGCCCATGCACAGAATTGATTGTCAGCTTTTGAGGATTGGAAGTTAGAATGGAAATAAATCTCTGAGCATATCTATGAGGGGGATTCTAGATGAGGTTAAGTGAAATCAGAAGATGTGCCCTAACAGGGTACATCACCACTCCTTGGGCTGAAGTTTAAAGCTGAATAAAAAGGAAAAGCAGCATCCATTGCTCTCTGCTGACTGTGATCAGCAGCCTCATGCTCCTGCTCTCATGCTGGCCCCATGAGAAAGGACTGTGCCCTCAAATTTCGAGCCAAGCAAACCTCTCCTTTGTTAGGTAGTGGTCACGGCACCCAGAAAAATAATTAAAACATATGCACCTCATATTCCTGTATACTAAAAATGTATCCTTCGTCATGAGAAGGCTGTACAGATCTTTTTTAAACTACTTTATTTGGTTTCATTTTATGTGCCTTGGTGTTTTGCCTGCATGTGTAGATGTGTGAAGGTGTTGGAACTCTTGGAGCTGGAGTTACAGACAGTGGTGAGCTGCCACATGAGCGCTGGGAATTGAACCCACATCCTCTTGAAGAGCAGCCAATGCTGTTGATCTCTGAGTCATCATCTGTCCTGGCCCCAGATCTTAAATTATTATGAAAGAAGTAGACTTTTGATTCTAATATCAACTAGAATGGAGTTGGCTCCAGTTTCTGATAATGAGGAACTGCATCTTTCACTGACCTATCAGAGTCCAATATAGGTGACAGGAGACAACTGTAGCTAAATGATCTAGACCCCATTATAACTGTGACCAATTCTGATAACATTTACCAAGTACTTACTCTGTGGGTAACTGTACCATGCACTTCACTCTCATTTCAATAGTAATTATTGGAACAAAATGGATATTGATATTTCTAGTTTGCAGATACATTCTGACTAAGAAAGATGTTAATTAATTTGCTTAAGATCACACAGCTAAAAGAAAGCACAAAATGAATTCAAAGTCATCACTCATACTACAAAGATCTTATTTTTACATTTAAATCAAGGTAGTATGTGTTGTCACATTGCACTATGATAATCCATCATTTCAAGAAAGAAAATTTTGTGTTTGACCTCAGAATCCTACTCCCATGTTTGAAGAATTCACTTCCATTTTTGAAGGGGAAATCTCGCCTTCTTTTGTGATTAATTATGCAGGGATTACTTTTCTCAAATTCTGTTGAGTTACACTGTCTACTAGTAGATGATACACTTGACCTTGATTTTGGGTCAAAGACCAGGACATAGAGGAGACGCAAATGTGTAAAATTCTCTCTGGCATAGTTGTAGTTCCATCAGGATGATTGCTTTGAGCTCCAAATAGCAAGATTATCAGTCTACACCAGACCTATCCACTGTAGGAATGTGTGCCCAGCACTCCAGGGAGCTCCCTGGAGAGGCAATGGGTTACAGCACAGCACTGGACTTGCTTCTTGCCCAGACCCCACACTCATCTCCAAATCTCTTGGCAATGCTACTACTTTAGTAATAGCCATTCAACAAATTATTTTTCCTATCAAAAAGCCAGAATAAATTTCTTGTAAATAAATATATTGACCGATTTAGCTGGAAAAAATGAATTACTAAATTTACTGCTTCAAATAATATTTTTTTTAATCCAGAAAATACAAGTGATCTCTAAATCTCTAGTGGGGGTTTTTATGGATATAAACTTGAGGTTTGCTTTTTTTATATGAAATTAACTCTACAACTTGAATAATATAATGGTAAATTATAAGTTTTAAAGTAGTTTAACCTTTATTGAAGTATATATAAACATGTTTGAATATGGGCATAATTTTTTATAGTATTATAACACCAAATCGGTAAGATGGCAAAGAATATGAAAAGAAAATTCCAAAAAAGAGAAAATACAGATCAATATACAGCCGGGAAATTACTTAAGTTCAACAACAAAAAGAATCCATGCGTTATATAGAATTTTCGTCCATTTGTATGGCAAATACCACACGCTATCTCAGGAGACAATGTACGTCAGTGTCAGCCGTGACCCTGAGATGCTTTTCAGCTCCAGTTCTACAACCATCATTAGTCCTCTCAGGAGCCGGTCACAGCTTCCCCTCTCATTAATTTTTCCCTTGCTTGAAAATGTGGTGAAAAGAATCTGTGATCAGGAAAGAACTCAAAATGCAGAACATGAAAAATGAGCGGTGATGGGCAATAATTCTCAGCGAGGGTAAAGCTTATGGGAACAGTCAGGTGAAATGTATCAAACTAATGAGTAAGTGTACAATGGCGGAAACAAAAAAAATCAGTTGCTTCCAAATGTAAGTCAAAAAAGAAGTCATTTTCTGTGGGAAAACTAGACACGCATGCTTCTTTGATAAATGTTTACGACTTGCTTGCTCAGACTCCAAAATTATTCAGAGGAAATTGCGCTGTGTGACTAAAATTCAAATTTTCCCCCCGTGGTTCCACAAACCCCCATCTGATCCTAGTATCTCCTCTGCTGTAGTAATTTATATCACAAACAAAAGTGTTCCTTAGTCACTAGTTTGTATTTCTAACATGACAAATCTATGTTTATGGATAGTTGAGAGGCAAAGGAAGGAACCATTGTGTCCTTATGACTGGGAGACAGCAAAGAGATTCTCAGACAGCTGTAGGCATGAGTCAGGCACCATTAACTGCATGCCTTTTTAAAATTGTTATATTACATTTACTTATTTACCTATTTGTGTGAGTGTGTGTGTGTGTGTGAGTGTATGAGAAAGTGTGAGTGTGTGTGTGTGTGAGTGTATGAGAAAGTGTGTGTGTGTGAGTGTGTATGAGAAAGTGTGTATTAGTGTGGGTGAGAGTGTGTGTGTATGCGTGAGAGTGAGTGTGTGTGTATGAGTGTGTGTGTTTGTGTGAGTGTATGAGAAAGAGTGTGTCTGTGAGTGTGTATGAGAGTGTGTGTGTGTGTGAGTATGTGAGTGTGTATTAGTGTGGGTGAGAGTGTGTGTATGCGTGAGAGTGAGTGTGTGTGTGTGTATGTGTATGTGTGTGTGTGTGTGTGTGTGTGATAACATGTGTATGGAGGTCAGTGAGTCAGTTCTCAAGTCCTGAGGATATCAAACCCGGGTCATCAGGCTTGGCAGCAGATGTCTGTACCTTCTGAGCCACCTCCCTGACCCCTGTTGTCTTTAATGTGACTCAGGTCCTTTGAATTTTCCATTCAGAAGACCGATCGGTTGTTTTTAATCTCTCCAAGGGTTTGTCACGTTCTGGGCTCATCTTTAAAGGTAATAGTTAGAGGATAAAAGTAGTTGAAATATATTGACTCTCTAGGACAGTAACTTTAAAATAGTTTCAAAGACATTCAGAGACTACACAGTCAATATCATTTTCCCTATGGACTACATTACCTTCTGTTAATTTGCTAAGGCTGCTTCAAAAGAACAGTGGTTCCCTTATGTTGATTGAGCCTGTATGTAGCCAGATAACCTTTGACTTGAAACTAATCACCTCGGCCACCTCTAGTGGCAAAAGAAGATGGCGAGTGGGCCCACTGAGAGGTGAAACTTTTAAAGCCAGTGTGTGAATAGCATGACTGCCATCTGCTACTCAAATCACTGCAACAGCCTTCCTAGTGGCATTGTTTACTCTTCTTCTGGCCTCATTAAGGAAGCACTAATGGTTCCTGACCATTTTCTGCACATTTCTCCGCTTTCCACTCTATGATCTAGCTGAGTCATTAGACAATGTTTGTAAGGACCTGATTTTTTACTCTCCCAACTTCGTTCTCAAAATGTAGTGGATACCTAGCTTAAGTGCGTTGGCACGCGGATGAATTGTGCTCTTACATGCCTCTTCTGCCTACTATACATTGGCGTTTGCTAAGGTCTGGATGTCTTGTCCCCTTCAAAATTCGTGAGTTGCACATTCAGAACTTTGTCCTCATGAATGGATCCATGTCATGATACAAAGGGTTTGGGTCTCTCTCCCCTCTTCTGCCTTGGAGGAGCAGTGCTTCGCCCTGCCGAGGAGGTGGCCTTCAGGAGTCTTTGGTGAACGTGGAAATAATAAGAATCCAGATGTCAATGGCATGATCCTAGCTCCAAAACTGTGGGAAGACAAATTTTTGTTCTTTATAAACTGCCCTGTCTGAGGTTCTAATAACAACACAGACAGCTAAGATGGTAATTGAAAATCCCCACTCCATCCTTTATTGCTCCTTTTATATTCCTACTGTGGTCCCCAATGCTGCTCAGGTGGAGGCATCTCCCCATTCCCGCCTTTGTCCATGGACTTCAGGACATGTATTAACCCCCACCAACACCACATCTCTGTAGCCTTGTGAACTACTCATCAGAAAAGTCACATTTAAGTAGGATGTTTGATCATCTATGTTTAAAATCCCCAGCCTGGCTGCTTCAATCTTATGTAGGATGCCTTCACATAAGTGTATTTTTGATCTGCCACTCAGACCTGCTGAATCAGAGAGTCTTGAGATGATAAATGCTAAAAATACAAGTAACCACTGTCTTAGAAGGTGTTTGTTCATCTTGTATTTCAAATGCCTAGAACCAAGTAAATAATCAGCAAACGCTTCCTGAAGTGAGATTAACTTCTAAACTTTGAATCCAATAAGACCACCACTGGCCTTCTGAATGGCTTCCCCAGATAAGTTCCTGTCTTAGTAACTTTTCTGTTGCTGTGATAAACACCATGATCAAGGCAACCTGCAGAAGGAAGGGCTTATTTGGGACTACAGTTTCAGAGTGATAAGAGTCTGTCACCATCGCAGTAGAGAAGTGTGACAGCAGGCAGGCCTGGGCCTGGAGCAGCAAGCTAAGAGCTCACATATTAAACTGTGACCAGGAAACTGAGCATAAACTCAATAAGCTCTCACAGTCCACCTCCAGTGCCACCTTTTCTCCAACAAGGTCACATCACCTAAGCCTCCCCAAACAGCACCACCAATCAGGGACCAATCATTCAATGCACAAGACTATGGGGGCTATTTCTCATTCAAACCATTACAATTTCTCAAAAGAAAAAGACTAACCAGAAGGTAGATATTAACACTAGACTTATTTATTTGGTAAAGAAAATGAGAATTTAAATGTATTTTTTTAAAAATAATCTTCATAAGAATGTTTACAGAATATGTCCAAGAAACATGGAGTCTCTGCCAGAGTTAGTAGAACTTTGTTTTCTTTTCAAAATGCTCATCTCAAAACCACAAATTCATGTGAAGGTCACGAAGATACTGGCTGCAAACATCCATCACTGAGACTTGGAAGAGCACTGCTATAATTGTGGCTTTCTCTTTAAAACGAGAAAGTGTGTACCTCGGTTAAAGATAGACCTTGAACATGTCGAGAATACATGTGGTCCTCTGACTTTTTTTATCTCCCAGCAGCATCGCTTCTATCAAAAATAGCAGTATTAAATGAAGAGAATTAATTAATCCTCCCCAGGCTGAGTCATCACTGCCAAGTTATGCCACTGTGCCTCTCAAAGGAGCTTAAAGGAGTTGGAAGCAATCAAAGCATTGTCTGGAGCAAGAAACGCAGCCAGTCTAATCCCTGGTACTACATAAAGGAAGGAACAGCAAGCAGGAGCCTGGTGTTCTTGGCCATTGCTTCTGGAATTTTGTTTGATGATGATTTACATACAGAGAGAGAGAGAGAGAGAGAGAGAGAGAGAGAGAGAGAGAGAGAATATCCTAAACAATTCTTAAATTGATAACATTCTAATAGTGCAAATCAATACTTTTAATAGGTCTCTTTGTAAAAGAGAGAATCAGGAAGGAAAGGAAAGATGTCTCATAGCCATGACTAATAAAATTAATAAAACTCCATCTCTTTTTGGTAAGAGCTCTCCTTTCTTCCATTAGACAGGAACACTCATGAGTGTCCAAAGTTGCAATACAGTATCTGAACTAAGAGGGTGCTGCAGAGTCTCTGTATTATCTTTTCTCTGTCCTTTTTATCCATCAACAAAAGAGTATAGTTATGCAAATTTTCAATAACAGAGAGTGAAAAAGAGTTTTGGAAAGGGAAGAAATGCAGCCTCACAAATTTTGTCTAAAGCACCTAAGACAAAGAAATAAAGCATTAGTTGATGCATCCAGAGAAAGAAGCCTCCAGAAGTTTTTGCATTGCCTACTGCCACAAATAAATAAAAGGCAAAGGTTTCTGCCTGCCTACTTAAGTGCCTAAACAGCCTAATGTGAACAACAGTATCCATGGCAGATGACCTAACAGCAAGCCTCATATACTTGGCAGATAGTTTATAACCAAACAAACAAAGTTGAGTCTGTGTGGCAAATGCAGAAATTCCCAGCAGCAGCAAGCTGCAGCTCCTGAAAAGCCATAGAAACAGAAGGGTGACGTGCCTAGCATAAGAGCCAAGTGGTGCAGTAGCAAGAGGTGGTTGCATGCCTTAGCTACCCAAAGGAAGCTGGCACAAGGAAGGGAGAGATAGTCCTTGTAAAGCAGAACTGCATTGCCCAATGCCAGGAGTCTCTCTCCAATCCAAGCCCAAGGAGAAGGTTATACCAGGATGTTGTACTCCGTCTCCCCTAAATACCTGCTCCAAGCCTAACCAGACCCATTCCCTAGTGAACTCCAAAGCCAGAATGAGTGGAGGCCAGATCAGGAAATAAATCCAAGAGCAAGTAGACAACTGACCTGTGGTGATATTGTGTTCCCCAAAATATTGTATACCTTAATAAACTTATCTGGGGTCAGAGAACAGAAAAGCCACTAGTTAGGCAGTGATAGCACACACCTTTAATTCTAGCATTCCAGAGATAGAAATCCTTCTGGATCTCTGTGAGTTCAAGGCCACATTGGCAAAAGCCAAGCATGGTGACTCACACCTTTAATCCCAGAAAGCCAGCCTTTAATCCCAGAGAGTGGTGGTAGAAAGCAGAAAGATATATAAGGCGCAAGGACCAGAAACTAGAGGCATTTGGCTGGTTAAGCATTTGGCTGTTTAAGCTTCAGGCTTTCGAGCAGCAGTTCAGCTGAGATTCATTCTGGATGAGGACACAGAAGCTTCCAGTTCTGAGGAAAACAGGACCAGCTGAGAAGTTGGCCAGGTGAGGTTACCTGTGGCTTGTTCTGTCTCTCTGACCAGTATTCACCCCAATAACTGGCCTCGGGTTTGATTTTATTATTAAGAACTTTTAAGAATCCTGCTACACTGACCGGCTCACTTAGCATTTGTTTGTAATGCTCATTAAGACGTTAAAATGCAATAGACCTATAATTGTCTCACTTATAAGCCTTGATGGATAGTAATAGTTTATATAAAATAAACTATCCCTAACTTGAAAATAAAAAACCATTCTAAAACCTTCCTAGAGTGCGGTCATGCAAAAACACATGGAGCAATCCTTACATAGCCTCATAAAGGCACAGCACATAATATAGTAATTACGTCTCCCTGGAAAGAAGTACTTGAGTACCTAACAGCATACAAGAATGTATTCCCTTCAAAAGCATAAGACACTAACTTTAGAGAGTTTACATGGAAATATGTATTATTAAAGGAGTTACGCATATCTTCCTGAAGGTAGAAAAGGACTGGGTGTAGGTAGGAGTATCATCTTCTTAATAAAATATAATAATTAGAATAATTAGCTGGGCGGTGGTGGTGCACACCTTTAATCTCAGCACTCAGGAGGCAGAGCCAGGAGGATCTCTGTGAGTTCGAGGCCAACCTGGTCTACAGAGTGAGTTCCAGGAAAGGTGCAAAGCTACACAGAGAAACCCTGTCTCGAGAAAACAACAACAAAAAAATTACAATAATTATGATTAAAATGGAAGAGGGAGGTGGTCAGGAAGTCCCACTCACAGCTAAGGAACTATCGACAATTAATGGTTGCTAGGAGAGGGAGACTCAGGTTTCTTCAGGGATGAGGCCCAAGACAGCCCTACAGACATGCACATACAGTCAGTCTTATCTGGACTCCAGGGTGTAGCAGGAATCTTAGATGGTCTTATTAATAAGAACAAACCCGGGGCCAGGTATTGGGGTGAAATGCTGGATGGTCAGAGAGACAGAACAGGCCACAGCTAACCTCACCTGGCCAACTTCTCAGCTGGTCCTGTTTCCTCAGACTGGAGGCCTCTGTGTCCTCGTCCAAATGGCTCTCAGCTGAACTGTGGTGCTCAAAACCTAAAAGCTTAACCAGTCAAATGCTTAACCAGCCAAATGCTTAACCAGCCAAATGCTTAACCAGGCCAAATGCTTCTAGTTTCTGGTCCTCGTGCCTTATATATCTTTCTGCCTTCTACCATCACTCCCTGGGATTAAAGGCTGGCTTTCTGGGATTAAAGGCATGTATCACCATGCCTAACTATTTCCAATGTGGCCTTGAACTCACAGAGATCCAGAGGGATTTCTACCTCTGGAATGCTAGGATTAAAGGTGTGAGTGCCACCATTTTCTAGCCTTTGTATCTAGTGACTGTTCTGTCTCTGACCCCAGATAAGTTTATTAGGGTGCACAATATTTTGGGGAACACAATACCACCATCCCACGGTTTCAGAGAGAGACAGAGAGCATGGGGAATTGGGAGGCAATAGCACTGGTAGAAATGGGGGAACAATTGGAAGGGAGGGAATGAGGATGGACTTGATTAAAAAATTTGTATGTATGAGATTCTCAGGATTAAAAGGCTATATTGAATTGAAACACTCTAAATACTAAGTTGTGGTGGTTTGAATAAGAATGGCCCCCATTGGCTCATATATTTAAATGCTTAGTCACCAGAGAGTGGTACTATTTGAGAAGGATTAAGAGGTGTGGCCTTGTTAGAGTAGGTATGGCCTTGTTGTAGAAAGTGTGTCACTGGGGTTGGACTTTGAGGCTTCAAAAGCCCATACCAGGCCCAATCTCTCTTGTGGCCTGTAGATCGGGGGTAGCTCTCAGCTACTGCTCCAGCACCATGGGTACCACCATGCTCTCACCATGATGATAATGGACTATAAGCAAGTTCCCAATTAAGTGCTTTCATTTTATAAAGGTTGCCTTGGTCATGGTGTCTCTCCACAGCAGTATAACAGTGACTAAGACATAAATCAAAAACTAATTAACCAACTTACAGACATCACCCATGATGCTCATACCTATTTCTTACATAAATCCTAACGTTTCAATTCAGCCTATAGTGTATGCATCCTGTTAACTAAAAGCATGCATTTAGAGCTAAAGAGCCTGCAAGGGTAAGTCCACATTAGATATTGTTCTCATCTTATTTCTATGTTAAACTCACTAGAGACCCCATTACATTGCTTTGTCTTGAAGAAAGTCCTATAAAGTAAAACAAGTTAATGAAAACATTGAGGCAGAGAGAGCCCGGGTAACCCGCTCAAGATCCACAGCTAACAGACTATGTGCATATGTAATTTTCTGTACAGTAAAGTCCATGCTTGACCATAATACACAGCTTCCCTTAGACATAAGAACAAAGCCAATATTGAAGATTAAGGAATTAGTCATGGCAATGATTCAAAGCTAAGTAAAGTCCATTTTGTAAGGACAGGTAGAGAGTATTACAGGAGCAGACTCAGAAAACTCTCCCTGACCAGCCTGATCCATGGCAAGTTCAAGAGCTAATTCCAGGAGTTAGCTTTGCCTTTGGCCAAGACTACATTGGCTTTTAGGACTACAAAGATAAAGATATATACCTACCTAGCAAAGATGTCCGGGCCAGTAAAGAACTCTGAGTGCACGACACTGACGAACTATGCTATATACATCACATGTATAAAAAACCAAAGTGCGCCAGTCATAAAAACAGAAATCATTTTATAACAAAGATTACAACTAAGGGCAATAATGCATTACAGATCTTTTATTCATCAATTCTAATAAAATTTCCAGGAATTACAATTCTTATTTGTAAAATGTCTCCTTGATAAGAAATGTTTTTGTTTCTCTGTTACCCAACAGTGAGCAATCCACTGCAGAAATGAGACAGTTTCAGGATTGGATGGAGTTCGAGAGGTTGTCTTCATTCCCCTGCACCCTTATCCTGTCGTTATCCTCACATGCCAGACAGATGAGCTAGCCAGAGAACAGGATTTCACAATTCCACTTGGGAGCCCATTCCAACAGCCTATGGGGTCAGCCAGCTTTCTCTTCCATGTTATCTGGAGGGCAATATTTTGTTCTTTCTAGAGAGTAAAAAAACAAAATTGGGCGCTTGAATATGTGAACATTTTTTTTTGAATATTTTGAATTGCGGAGGTTGAAATTTCCTAGCATCTGCAACCTTTTGCTTGAAAACCTTCATCCTAAGATAACCCACCTGTTTGGTGCTGTCTGTGACCTGCAGAACTCAGCCTACAAACCCTCTAGTAATGAACATGAAAAACAAATAACCGGCACCTATGACATTGGGCTTGCACTAAGCATGTGTCCCCATTGAGCATCCTACCTAATGCCTGTAGGAAAGTGAGATTTTATGTGCATATTGTTTAGGACAACTGCTTCTTATTCTATATCTTCATCTATAGAACAGCATTCATCACTTCTTTTTATGAATAAAATGAATAGCATGTCTTTAGATAATTTTTTACCCCCTAAAACAGAAAAGCCAAAGAGATTTGAAGTTCATTTTCTTTTCTTCCCCGCCCCTCAGACAGAGTTTCTCTGTGTAACAGCCCTGAATATCCTAGAACTAGCTTTTAGACCAGGCTGGCCTCAAACACACAGACATCCACCTGCCTTCGCCTCCGAGTTCTGGGATTAAAGTTGTGTGCCCCCATTGCCCAGCTAAGGTTCCCTTTCAAAACTACGGACAGCAACACAGGTGGTAAGGTAGAACACTGGACCTTATTTACTGCCAAACTCAGAAAAATCTTCCCTATGCTTAGTTCCCCAGGAGAGTCTCGCTAATACCCCATTTTCCTTCCTCACCAGAGGCCCATCTGCCTTTGTATTCTTGGAAGCCTAAACAAATCCTACACCCTTTAATTGGGGTTTCACTAGTATTCTACACAGTATGTGCCATAATTTCTTTTTCAGTGGCTCATACAATACTTTAATTGCATATTAATATATTTAAGTTTTCTAAATCAGGCCTTTTCTGGCAAAGAGTAATTTTCAATTTAATTAACTTGAACATAACAATGGCTTTGCAAATTAGGTTTGGGGCACATATGTTCTCTAACTTGATGAACTAAGTGTGCAACTTCAAATGTTTTTCAGGAAAAAATATGTAAAGTAATGCAAAAAGATAAAATGGTGTTTCAGAAATCCTACATTGGTGATGGTGCATAGAAATTATTATTCTAATTTCCTTACATTTTTACTATATTGAATTAAGTAAGGAGATTCTAAGTTAAATACAGCACATTTTACTGATAACTGTTGCTTCTGTCTTTATAACCCCTTTGGATTTGTAAGTTATTTTTCTTATTGAGGTAACACAATACCTAACAACAAGCAGCTCAAGAGAGGAAGGGTTTATTCTGGCTCACAGTTCTGGGGTACAGTCCACCAGGGTGGAGAAGTTGTGGAGGGTGGAGCTTGAGGCACTGAGTCAAATAGTATCCTAATTAGGTAGGAAGAGAAGGTTGAGGCTTATATCACCCATAGAAGATGATGTCCACACCCATTAAGGGTGGGACTTCGCTCCTCAGTTCAATCTGTCTGAAAACACCCAATAGGCATGTTTCAGCCGAGCCGACAATGGAAATTAACCAACACAGTCTGAGTCCCTAAAACTGGAGGCAATGGATTCTAATGACTAGGTAGTAGGTCCATGCAAATCAAGTGATTGTCCTGTCCTTGGCTTTTAAATAAAATTGAATGATGCCATTAAATAAGATGTAAGATATTTTAAATCTGTTTGGAGAGGCCGGAGCTGTAGCTCAGTTGGTAGAGCGCTGGTCTCGCACTCACAAAGTCCTGTGTTTGGTCCCTGGTACCCACAGAAGTCAGGTGTAGTGGGCATGTCTGTCATACTAGCACTTGATAGTGGGACGGGAAGATCAAGGCCAGCTAGAGATACATGAGACTCCATCTCAAAGAAAAAGAAATAACTTTTTTTTTTTCATGTTAAGTTACAGTCTGTACTGGTACCCCCCAGTGCTGAGAAACAAATTCTTCAAAGCTTACCATAAGCACATTTATGGAACTTGCAGTGTCTTTGAGAACCAAGTCTGATTAGCTTTATCTGCTGGCTGACGGTACCTCAAGAGGTTTAAGGGCACCAGTCGCCTA
Source organism: Peromyscus leucopus (assembly GCF_004664715.2). Classification (NCBI taxonomy): domain Eukaryota; kingdom Metazoa; phylum Chordata; class Mammalia; order Rodentia; family Cricetidae; genus Peromyscus; species Peromyscus leucopus. Next base: position 41,093 of record NW_023505211.1, on the reverse strand, counting down.
AGGTTCAGCTGGGGCAGAATCCCAGGCGGACTCCTACTGTCGGCGTTCAGTTCTTCCAGGCTGTTGGACTTGCTGTTGGGGCCAGAGGCTGTTTTCAGCGCCTGGCCCTGTACATAGCTCCCAACAGTGCTGGTTCTGTGAGATGAGGCAAGCAAGGAATTGGAGTGCCACAGGAAACTCACAGTAGTCTATCACCTCATCTCAAGAATGGCTTCTATTACTGTTGGTCACATTTTTACTCAGAAGCAAGTCACTAGGTCTGCCTATATCCAAGAGGAAGGGAATGAACACACTACAAAGAATGTCAGGAGGCAGGGAGCCACCTGGCTATCTCAGAAGTTGCATATATCCTGGTAGTGGCACACCCTGAAGACACAGCTCTCCAAAGATGGGTTGTGAGTTCAAGGCCAACCTGGGCTGTATAGTTCTAGGACAGAATGTGCTATGAAGCATGACTGTCTCAAACACACTTTTTTTAAATTTTATTTAAGGCCTGCTCCACAAGCTAGAACCCATACCTGGTACCATTATTGGGACTAAGAACCTTTGACTAGGTAGGTCATAGGTTCTAAGGGAAAACCTTCTATCATTATTCTGTTAAATAAACATAGCATTAAAATGCTTCCAAAGGACTTATTGCTGTACCCACAGACTGGCACACCTCTCAAGTCTTCATCAATGAAACATGTTGCGGTAGATGGCCACTAACACTGAGACCCACAACTGGTCACGGTACAGAGAGTAGGAGACTGTGCAGTGTTCAGCCCTAAACGGAGCATCTGTACCACTCACCCTCCATACAAAGTCCAGGGGTCATCACGGAAGAGAGGGCAGAAAGACTGCGTGAGCCAGAGTGGAGGACAACCACAAGGAGACAGTGCCTTTCCAGACACAGCAAGGCAGCAACACATAGGAACTCGCAACTCTTATGGTGGCATCCAAAGACCTAAGCAAGCACAAGGAAGACAAAATGCCAGCATGGACTGGGTAGGTGGGCAAGAAGTCCAACCCCTGGCAGAGGAGATAGTGCATTTGACAGCGGCTGGGAAAGGAAGAGTGGGTTTTCTTTGAGGGTGTGACCACTGGTACATCAACTGCATTCTCTGGCAGGCCCTACTCTCAAGGATATTTGGGGAATACAAATTGAACCTGAGTTTTAAAAATACAGAGAGAGAACATGGGTGAGTAGGGAGGTAGGGTGGACCTGGGAGAAGTTTGTGAGGGGGGTGAATATGAGAAAAATACATTGTGTAGAATGCTGAAGAATTAATAAAAAAAATTATTTAAAAAGAAATATTCAAACAAAATAAACTAGTTGCCTATCATAAGATGGTTGCTATTGCTTTTAAAAAGCATAGAAATAAAAATTACGCAGCCTTTTCAATAAGTGATTAAAAAATAAATCACACATAAATTATAGACATTTAAAAAGTATTAATTGAGTTTGTTGTGGGGGGTCAATAGTAAAAGATGGCACTGTGGCCACTGAAGGTAAAGATATCAGAATCTGTCATTCCTACCCTTTCCTGGAGTCTAAGTGGAATGTTACCACAAAGAGCAACAAAAGGAGCTGGCATAGTGACCCATGCCTTTAATCCCATCACCCAGGAGGCAGGGGTAGGTGGTTCTCTGTGAGTTCAAGGCCAGTGTGGTCTACATAGTAAGTTCCACAACATCCAGAGCTACATAGTGAGACACAGTCTCAAAAAAATAAAAAATAAAAAAGCAACAAATAGCCATGACAGTGTATTGGTGAAGTTATTAAGGCCACTCCACGTAGTTAAAAGGGAGGTTTATTTTGTGGGGGTACCTTACAAGTGAAGGGATAGGTAACAGGGTCTGGGAAAGGTATAGCGCAGTCCAGCAGTGTTCTCTGGAAAACTCTGCTTGGTCTACCTCAAGCGTCCAGGGTCCAGGAACCAAGAGAGCCAGCCCATCTGGATCTCGGGTCTTTAGCGTCCTCTCTCAGCCCCGCCTTGTAGGCGTGACAGTTACCGAACCCTCAATGGGGGTTGGAACTTCCAGATCAAAGCTGTGGAATGGCTACCCACTACAACAATGTCGTTAGCTTTTATTTACATTTATTTATTCTCTGTGTGTATCTGTGTTTCTATAAGTGGACATGCCACAGTGTGTGTGTGAGAGAGTCTATGATCTTCTTCCACTGTATTGGTTCTGGATGGTAAAGCTTAGGTCATCAGGTTTGGCAGTGAGAGACTTAATCTGATGAGCTATCTTGCCGCCCCCACAACATAACACTGTAACTGAACTGGAACTGGAAACTTATATACACACATATAGACATGCAATTGAGTTTACGCTTAGTATTTTGGCCTTAACATCACCAACATCTGGCCACATAGGAAGACAACTGTAGACATGAAAGTACAAGGATACAGACACGTAAGCCGAAATTGATGCACGCCGCAAGCCGGGCGGGCAGAGGAGACTCTGAGCCTGACAACTCGCTTGAGAAGAGCACAAAAAGACAATGCCTAGCTCTAACCCGGGATGTAACTCAGGCAGGAACAGTGCCATCCTAATATGCACCAAGCCCCCGCGTTTGAGTCCCAACGGCCACGGCACATTCACTGTGCATGGTAGCTCACGCCTGCAATCCCAGAATGTGGGAGGTGGAGACTGGAGGAATCAGAGGCGCAAGATCTCCCTCCACTAACATGTTCAGGGCCAACTAGGGCATAGGAGACTCTATGTCAAAACACAATAATAAAAAGTAAAAGGCGCAAACGTAAGCTAGAGCTGGAGGCAACGTGGAAGAATGTGATGATCCAAGGGCTTACTGGCCCTCCTGGAAGCCAAGCTCCTTGGAGATGCAGACCTCCTACAGCCATTCCCAGCTTCCTTATGATCTCACTTCTCCATGTTAGTCATTCAGCTAAATTCACAGGAGCTTAAAGCTAGAGAGCAAACAAAGTAATCCTGAAGCCCTTAGCCCCCAAGGGCCCTGGGCAGAACACTTAACAAATGCTTTTCTTACTTATTCCACCAGAGCCCGGTCACCTTCTTACTGTTCAAGGGAAACATCACTAAGACAAAATTTTTCAAAGCTCATTCAAAATAAATGTATTTAGCCTTAAGGGATCCAGAAGCTTAGAAAAATTAAATGCTGAAAGCAAGTTAACTGTATGGCTGTATTCTACACACCTTAAGAATGGGCAGGGTGGACTGGAGAGACGGCTCAGTGTTTTAAGATCACTGGCTTCTCTTCCGGTGGGCCTAGGCTGCATTTCTGCACCACATTTGCAGCTTAAATGCCATCTGAAATTCCAGTTCTGGGAATCTGACACCCTTTTCCGCTTCCACAGGTACCAATCCCAAAATATGGTACATATAGTATATATTATACATGAAGGCAAAACATCATGCACACAAATAAAAATTAAAAAAGACCAAGATAGGAGACTAACACTACCACAACTCAGGCAGAGATGGCACATCGTGAGGCCCTCCCCTTCCCTCACCGCTGGCACAGGGAACCGATGCCGTCATTTAACAGGACTTATGAAGAGGCTTCGGTACCAGTCTAGGTGCTGGGAATACAGCGGAGAACAAAATTAATTACTGGCCTGGAGCTTGTGTTCTGCTCAGGAGAAACATAAGGTAAGCAAATAAATCAAGGGCAGATCAGGGAGTGGTAAGTATGGGGATTTTCAATAAATAACACCTCTTGGCAGTTGTTCCAAGAAACATTTGAAAAATGAGGCAAAAGGATGAGATGGGATGTACATCAAAAATATCACCTTATGGCCACAAAAGCTTCAGCTGGCTGAATGAATAACTAAGCCCATAACCCCACATTCCCAAATTGTGTAGACTTTCTCACCCAGTCATATACAGGCCTGGACAAGAGAGGGTATCTCCTGCTGGAGAACTGCCCAGCTTATGGTAATACAGAACCAAGAACACAAGGACTACTCAGAAAGTAGATGCTTTCTAAGGGAGAAACAGAAAAGATGAATGCCCAAGCATGCACAGCTTGTTCTTCCTAATGCTTTAAACCCAACAAGTCATATATATTCCTTCCCTAGATATGCTATGAATAAAGAATAACAGAGATACCATTAATAGTACATTAATGTAACTCCCTTGACATGGGAGAGGACATTAGTGTTAAAAAATTCATTTCTACATATTCTCCAACATTCCCCATATCTTTGTACCTTTTCGTCAATTGGTGTTAGCTATATAATAATCTATATTGTCCAGCATAGAATATTAGGAGTCCTTTAGTAAGTACACAGTTCAGGATAGTAATTTATATGCCAACATAGGTACAATCTCACAATTAAGATATAAACTATATTCTGTTATATAATTTCAGAGAAAAATTAAACATTCAATCTTAAATCTCTGATTTAGTGCCTTGAAGTATTTGAATTCAATGGAATCAAGAACTCTTATCTAGAAACCTCTATTGATGATGCAATAATCATCCACCAAGGGCAAATATGCATGACCTAAGGTGTGAAGCCTCCTTTCCAAACTGCCATAATTACAGCTTTCCCGTTAGTCCTCTGAAATCAGCTATGTGCTGCCACATGAAAAAAAAAAATTCCAGGCCAGGCAACCTACTCTTGAGAAGCACATGTCGACTCTAGGGATGCAATGTGTATACATCCTTTTCTTAATTAATGTCTCTATCATCTGTCTATCTATCTATCTATCTATCTATCTATCTATCTATCTATCTATCTATCTATCTATATCATCTATGTCTCTATCATCTATCTGTCTATCTATCTATCATCTATTTATCTATCTCTATCATATATTTATCATCTATGTAATCTATCATCTATCATCTATCCCCCCCACTGCCCTCTCCGTCCCCCACCACGTGGAGCAGCCTTGTCTTACCACATGCTCTCTGCCTTGCTGCTCTGCCTGGGACCCAGCACTGGAACCACCTGAACTCTGACTAATGAGCCCAAACTAATCTTTTCTCCTCTAACTTATTCCTCTGAGGTATTTTGTTACAGCAATAAAGAACAATAGAGCCACTGTTCTAAATGGGGGAGGGAGTATTTAGAGATATTAGTGATTGTCACATCTCGGGAATCTGCTGAAAGGAGCCTGGGTATGCCACCCAAACATCTGACAAAGAACAGGGTCACTATCCAGATAAAGCACATGCCAGTGGCACCTAGAATGGAAACCCTGTATCAGGAACAGAGAAGTCAGTGATGAAACATGGCTAGTCAGTGGATGAAGACAGAAGATGCATACAGAGAGGAAGTTGGGGGCTAAGGTCATCTAAGATCTTGCAGAACATGTATGGAATTTGGATTCCACTCTGAAGAAGATGTGAAATCAGGGGATGGGTTTCTGATGAGGTGAAATAAACCTGATCAGATTCTTGGTGTGAGTGGGTATGCAGGTGTGTGTGTGTGTGTGGTGTGTGTGTGTGTGTGGTGTGTGTGGTGTGCCCATATGTGTATGGAGGCCAATGGATCAATACCAACTGTCCTCCTCCAATGACTTTCTACCTCATTGTTTGAGACAGAGTCTCTCACTGACCCTAATAGAGGTTACTAGTTGGCAAAAACTAGCTATTCTGTAGCTAACTGAGCCCCTTGTGAGACTGTTCACCCATGGATCATAAGCAATAAGAGGTACTCTCCCTCAAAGCCACAGGCTAACAAAACTCAACAAGCTCTAGGATCCTCCTGTGTCTGCCTCTCCGGCTCTGGGATTACAGGTACACGGACACCATACCTGGCCTTTTACACAGTGCTGGGGATCTGAACTCAGCTCCTCATGATTGTGCAGCAGGCACTTGATCAACTGAGCCGTCTCCCAAGCCCTTCTTTTCCAGTTCTAAATTGTATCTATTTAGATCTTTCTAATACATCTTCTTAGTTAGTTGGTCCTTTTGTACTTTATCCAAAACAACTCTTTCTGGGCTGTGGAGAGGAGGCTAAGAGGACTGACTGCTCTTCCAGAGGTCCTGAGTTCAATTCCCAGCCACCACGTGGTGGCTCACAACCATCTATGATGAGATCTGGTGCCCTCTTCTGGCATAAAATTGTACATGCAGATAGAGTTCTCATATACATAAAATAAATAAATAAATCTTTTAAAGAAAGAAAAACAACTCCTTCTATTTCTTTGACTCTATTTTGTTTACTTTTCCTCATGGTTCTTTCATTGTACTAATTGTGGGTTTGGTTTTCTCTTCTTTCCTAGATCCTCATTCACTTGCAATCTTTGTGTTTTGGTATTAGTGCCATATTCTCTTCTTAAGTTCTGCTGAGTTAAATAAGATAAAATGACTACTATATTTCAACAAAATGTCCACTACATTACAGTTGCCATGTATTTTATCAGCTATACTCACAATTTTGAAACATTCATAATGTAAATACTTAGAGTCAGTCTCTAGAGAGCATTGAAACGTGAAGGTTTTTTTTGTACTCAGTTTCTACTTCCATTGTTGTTGAAAGGGTTTGTTGGGGGAACATGGTATATATCACTGGACTATGTATTTTTAATATTTGATGACTCTAAAATATCAGAATGTCCTTTGGTTTGGCTGTGATTTTAGTGTAGGTAAGAACATCAGAGTATCATATAATCAGATTCATCTTAAATTAGTTGGTTCTGGTTAATAATTTCTTAAGACTGTATGTTAGTGGGTTTTTTTTAAATGTAACTTAGTTCTTGTTTCCCATATTCCTACCTCTAATTTAGGAATCACGTCTTTAACTTCTCCCCTCCTTTTCATTAGACATGCAGCCATCACCCCCTGCTGGACAGATTTCTCACCACTGGGGCTAGATTGTGAATATATAGAGCAAGAGGCATCACTATCCACCCCCTGAATTCCATCTCCATTCTTCATTGCTTCAGTATCCAGGAGGTTCACTACATGTGAACTGAGGCACATTAATAGTTTCTCTATTAAACAGAGAGTGATTGAAACTACTTGCTGCCTGCTGATTAACAGCAATACAATGCCAGATCTTTAATAAAACTAGTAGGCCATCGATTACCATAATACAGCAGCCCGGCACCCCCTTCAGACCTACCACTTAAGGGCTGGCCATCTCACTCTCAGACTCTGAACTGCCCAGCCCCACATCCCAGCCATCAGCAAATCCTGGATTTGTCTTCCACATGTCCCTAGAACACCATCTGGCTTTTGTGCCATTACTTTCTCTTGCTGGATCTCCCCTACTCCGCTCCTCTACCCTACGATTCTTCCGCAGTTAATGCTCAACTGGAGTGAGACACCATTTTGCACTTAACACAGCACTTTAAAGCTTCGTCAGAAAAGCTAAAAAGGTCATTGTAGTGCTTACAATGGCTCACAGGAGGACCTCTGTATCAGGATCACAACTGGGAGGAAGTGGAGCCAAAATTTGAATTGTAAACTTCAAATCCAAAAGTAGATGTGAGATAAGATTTGTTCCTGAATAAAGGTTTTCGTGGTGTAGGGAGGAGACAAAGGTAGAGAATACAATGGAAAAACAGCGTGATTAGCCTGAGACCTAACACTCCTATCTCTGACATGCCTGCCTCAGACTCTCAGCAGATGCCAGCCTCCACTCATGGACTGTCCCTAGAGACTCAGGACTACCAGGGCCACGGGTTGATTGCATCTGCTGTCTCCAGAACTAACAGTCCATTGAAAATAATATAGATATTTATTAAGTACTTGAGTTCATTAGAAGACCTTGAAAGGATGTTTGAACCTGTCTTTCCTATTTGGGTCAAGGGTTAATATTGAGAATATTCAGAACAACACCAGAACAGATTCAGAACACTGTTACCATGAACTTTCTTTGAGCAGAGGTTCAAAGAAATGTTTAAGCTTCAACATTACTAGAGAGGGTAACAAACAGAAAAATAAACCGCCACTGACCCTAAAATAAGAGTTTCAATTTCTCAATAGAGTCAATTTCAGAGAAAAAGACACAGGGAAAGTAACAAAGGATGATGACAATTCTAGTTTATCCCAACAGTTAGCTTTACTATTTCTTGAACCACAAAATTCTCAGTACAACTGAAAACAAAGGCAATATGTGGTGCCCTCCTTTACTCCCAGCAATCCTGGAGGCAGAGGCAGGCAGATTTCTGCGAGTTTGATGACAGCCTGGTCTATAGTAAGTTCCATGACAGCCAGGCTACATAGTGGGCCCTGTCTCAAAAGATAAGCAAGGAAGGAAAGGAAAGGAGAGAGGGGGGAGGGAGAAAGGGAGACGAGAAAGAGAAAAAGAAAGGAAGGAAGGAAGTAAAAGAAAGAAAAAAGGAAAAGAATCAAAAAATAAAATATAAGAAGAAACAGAGAAAAGGGTGTAGTATTTAAAAGCAAGACACTAATTCTACAAAAGAGCAAAGCAACAAGCCTTTCCCTTTCTATGAGTTTGGTGTAGCTCCATTAAAGTTCAGTCTTCAGCATAAAAATAGCTCACCTGACCTTCCTCTCAGCATCCACTGAAAACGCGCTCAGGCTGTGTTCCACTGGCCACAGCCACCTTATCACTGCCAGTTTGGAAAAAAACAGTAATCATCTCCATATACTCACACTTCCTGGATTTACTTTCCTTGTCCTCAAGAGAAAGGTAACATAACCCAAGCATCAGTGGAGCCCTCCAGTCTGTTAGTAAAGGGGCGCACTGTGAGCTGCGTATGATGCAGAACTTCTTTTTTTCAGGGAATCTCATTTTATTGTTAAGAATACAAGCACCTCTAACTCTACAGTTCTTGTGCAGACAATGTCTCAACAAGCCAGTCTGGGGCATTACACCGCCAGTTGATTCAATGAAGCCCTGCTATCCAATCCCAAGATTTTCACATAAATAGCACCTTATAAGAAAGCCTGTAAGGGGGAAATGCTGGGTCTTGTAAGGGGTTATCTGGCAACAGCTTACATTTGCGGTGAAGCCGGGAATGAAACAGGAATACGCTGGCAGTTGGTTAGGCAGAGAATAGGAAATCGACTCAGAATCCCAGCGATTGCAAGCATACCTGAGCTGGGTGGAAGAGCCCAGACATGTACAGACAGGCAGAGCCAGCACCAGCTTTACTGCGGCAAAGACACTGCTGCCATTGTCTTCTGGCTATTCAAGGAACCTATCAAAGTCCCTCCAAGTCAGTGACCCCCAAATTCACTATGAACACAGTATACTTTGCTTTAGACTCTGCTCCATACTGCGCTCCAACTACTAAAACCCACCTTTCCTCCCCCCTTTAACTCCAATGTTTCTTTGCATTTAGTCAAGATTGCATAAGAAAAACATTCTCACTAAATCTAAACAATTCTGCACATAGGAAAAGAGGTGAAATTGTAAACTGTGGATCTCACCTCTTATTCCCTTTCAACGGCTGTCTAGAGGATAATAAAGGCAGGCCATGCTACAAGTATTTATTTCCATACTGCCAAACCACAGGCCACTATTGTTTAGAGGAATGGTGAAATCTGCATTCATTAATCGTTCAAAGATGAGTGATATAAAAACTCCTTACAATATGACTGCTATGATTCAGCTCTGTTTAAAAAAGAAATCAAAAATAAAAATGTGAGGGCTAGAGATATACTCAATTGGAAAAAGACATCAGGGTATCAACAAATCCCCCACACTGCATAATCAAGGTGTAGTTGGAACATGCCTGTAATCTCACAAGCAGGTGAAGGCAGAAAAACCAGAGGTTTCTCTCCAGCTGCACAGCAAGCTTGAAGATAGCCTGAACTACACGAGACCCTGCTTCAACAATAAAAATAATAAAAAAAAATATGATTCTGAAGATGGATATTCACTTTTTACATGCATAGATGGTTCATTTAATTTCATGTATATTATTTTCCTCTATCGATACATTAACTGTATGATTTTAGCAACCATACATTGCTTTAAATACCAAAGGAAGCATGTTACTATTAGCACAAATGTAGGCTGTTTTTAAAAGGCTTTTGTATTTGATTCAAATTACTTTTAGTTTACTTAGCATGGTTTCTTCCCAATCTCCACACAGAGATCAGCTCATGCGTCCCGCTCCTGGCAGTACTTGGGCCATTTTTCTTTGGCCCTCTACTATTAGAATAGATTAGACAAAGACTAGTTATTCCTAACAGGCATGGCGATTGAGCAAACCTCCAGTCGGCCTTTTTTCTCTCTGAGATGCAAAGCTGGCTCTTCCGCAGTATGGAGTGAGGATAAAGGGAAGAGGACCACACAGAAATAGCAGTCCCTGGATGTTTTCCAGTGTTAATCCGGGGAAAATCATGCCAAAACACTTGAAGAATCTTTTAAATTTATTTATTTTATTTTATGTGTATGCATATTTTGCCTGCATGTATTTATGTGCACATATGTGTAGTGGGTACTCACTCTGCCTATGACCTGGGCTACCTGGCCAATATTGGCAGTGCTTTTTGTCTGCTTACGTGACCTCTTAAAAGAGAAGGGGAGGAGACTCGAGCTCTCTCTTGGGTTGTGGAGACCAAGTCAGGCAGCATGAAGTGGGCATGCGATCCCATCTTTCCCAGACAAAGCGGTAGGACTCTGCAACTGGATGTACTTGATCCTGTACCGGTGAGTCTGTATTCCCATAGCAGCCATTAATAAATCGATACATATTCTTATATACACCCTTTTGGTTCATGATTTACATATGTGTGACTATTGCCTGCAGAGGAAAGAAGAGGGCATTGGATCCCCTAGAACAGTTGTGAGCCACCAAAGGGGTGCTGGGAACCCAAACTCTGGTCTTCTGTTGCAAGAGCAGCCAGTGGTCTTATCCACTGAGTCACCTCTTTGGTCCTGAAAAAACAGTTTCACTCTCGTCTAGAATCTACCAGTTCTATTGAGCCTTTCTTAAAAGCAAACTCTTTCGGCCTACCCATACCTAACTGGCACCTGAGGGGCAGATACAAGTACCTATGTGACTTCCTGAATGTGACTTTGTTTGTCCTCTATAAGACATTCCCCACATCCTCCTCCTGTTCTCAACGGGCAGTACAATACCTGAGCAGTCCAATCTTTTCAGGTACTGATAATCATGGTGAATGCACACAAGCATTCAACCTTTGGGAATCTTTTGTTTTTACAAAGCAGAGATAATGTTTGTTCTTTAATGTATCCCCAAATCAGTGATTCCACCATGCACTAGTGCCTGATACAATGAATTGTATCTCATACAGTGATTAATGAGACTGTGTTCTTTTCCAATAACTTCTAAAATAATTTTTATTATTAACACAATTAATGGTGCAAATCAGCATTTGTAGTGGGTAGCCATTCCAGCTTTGATCTGGAAGTTCCAACCCCCATTGAGACTTCAGCAACTGTCACGCCTACAAGGCGGGGCCAAGGAGGCGCCTGGGGGACCCGAGATCTGGATGGGCCAGCACTCTCTCTGTGCCTGGACCCTTGACGGTAGAGGTGGATCGAGCAGAGCTCCAGAGAACACTGCTGGACTGCGATACAACTTCCCAGACCCTGCAACCTACCTATCCTTCATTTGTAAGTTATCACTAAATAAATCTTCCTTTTAACTACATGGAGTGGCCTTAATAATTTCACCAATAAGCATTATTTACTTGGATGTTCCCATGCATGCACACAGCACACAATGACCATATCCACCTGCCCTTCATTCACCCTCTCCGTTCCAGCACCCTTCACCGTCTCTTGAAATTACACCAGTACTTTCAAGTCAGTGTGTTTTTGCTTGGCTGTTATTGTTGCTGTTTACTGTATCCTTACATGAGAGGAAGCACGCGATACTTGTTTTTCTGTGTCTGGCCCATTTCGCTTACTATGTTGCCCATGAGTTCCATCCATTTTTACAGCCAGTTCCATCCATTTTTACAGGGCTTCATTCTTCTTTACAGCTGAAAATATTTCAAATTATGCATAGATAATTTCTTTATCCTTTCATCTGCTTGGGGCACCTAAGCTAATTCTCTGTCTAGCAGATCACTCTTGGGGCTGACATTTCCCCTTTAGATCATGAATGCTAGTATGGCCCTGGGTTTCCCACTTATATCCAGAAAACTGGGTGACACTGTGTAACTTCTCACACATTATCTCCTTTAATCCTTCCCAGGTTCATCTGAGGTAACATACTATTTACCCATTTTATACACAAGGAAACTGAGAATGACTCCCCTGGCCCCGCCACAAAAAAAAATAAAGCATGAAAGGATACAGAGCAGGTGAGATATGGCTGTGCCCCAATCACAGGCTGCCATATAACGGTTCTGTGAGGTGTCCCAGTAAGGACAACAGCTATGGAAACAACTCTCATGACCATTTGACGAGAAACAGGAACAACAACAGAGACAGAAAGGAAAACATGGAAAATGCTTAATTTTGCTAAACTAGTCACAGAAAGGGAAAGTATGGCCATGTGTTATTTTATTTTGCAAAACACTAACTTAGTACCTAATGACAGTTCTACTCATGAACAAGTATTAACCCCTGAACATATGCCTTACTTATAGTCAGAAAAACAGCTTTTATCACTATTAAGCATCAAACATCAAAGTAACCACTCTTCCTAGAAGAGTCTTTAACAATTCTATGATAAATATAGACACATTATTCTAGAGCATTTAATTAAAGCCTGTTTTAAGATACTATGGGATAATGGGGATAACATACAGTCTTGTTCACATACACTGGAAGGTCATCATATGTCAGTCTAAGCCCTGGGTTCATTCTGAGAGTAACACAGTGTCCTGTTCTGGGTACTTTCAACGGAGGCAACCATCTATCTCTGTGACTGTCACTTTCTTAGCCTGTCGCTGAACCATGCACCAGATTTCAAGTCCACTGACACATTTCAGTTCTAAGCTGGTTTACATGAGGGAATTTAAGTAGTTAGCATCAAGGAAAAAACCAGAGAGGCCAGCAGCCCCACAGTCGGCATCTTACAAGGTGAATAGACAGTCCCCCTCAAGAAGCTTGTGTCTAACAGTGACAATAGAAATAGAAACAAATGACACACACAGGACATGTGCTGCGCTAGAAGCATATGACACTCTATGAGGCAAAGAAAGATGAATCTCTAAAGGTGTCATTAGGGCCCCAAACTGAAAATTAGTCATTTACTTAAAAACATTATTGGAGAGAATGTAGCGCTACGAATATGCCCGTTAATATAAGCTTACTCTTTAAAGTAAGCCACTGTCTGTGAAATTCAGATTCCAAGGATAGCTAGCAGGTGTCACTTCAGAAAGACTGCATTTGAAGAAGGTCATTGCGTGTGTGTGTGTGTGTGTGTGTGTGTGTGTGTGTGTGTGTGTGTGAGTTATATATCTGTCAATATTTCAGGCTTTGCTAAATACCATAGTAAGTATCAACATTTGGTTTATTGTTGAAATATTTTTATTAATCAAGACAAATGTTAGAAGTACACCAATATATCAAAATATATGGGGACTGGAGAGATGGCTCTGTGGTTAAGAGTACTTATTTATCTTGCAGGGGACCCAGCACCTACATGGTGGCTCACACATGTCTGTAACTCCAGTCCAACAGATCCAGCGCCCTTTCTGACCTCAGCAGGTACCAGACCGTGATACACATACATACATGCAAGCAAAACACTCATACACATAAAATATAAAAAGAATTGTTAAAGCCATGTGTGGTCTAACTTAGTTATTAGGCTTGGCAGTGGCATGTTACCACACATGTCATTCTTTTTAATAGCTGTCATATCTTTTTTTATTCAATTAATTTTTTTTCATTTATTTTACATACCGACCACAGTTTCCCTCCTCCTCTCTCCTGTTTCCTCTCCCCCCCTCACCTCCATCTACCCCTTCCCATTTTCCACTCTTCTCCATCTCCATTCTGAAAGGGCAGCTCCATGGGCTTGAACAAAGCATGCCACATCAGTTGAGGCAGGACAGAGCTCCTCCCCTTACAAGCATCATTCTTAAATGTGGTAGCCAGGGCTTCCTAGAGAAGAGTTGGGATCTATCTCATCAGCTTACTTAACAAGTGTGGACTGTTGCACATCTGTTGTCAAAAGCAATGTATCTACAAAATATCTAAGCTTTATAGCATTTTGTTCCCCCGGTTGTAGGGGAAGTATTTAGTGTAAGTCCTTACAAAAGTGTTACCAATGATCTAACACTGGTTACCCTGCTTCAATCTACAATTTCTATGTGATATTGATTTTATGCAGTGAAGAACTTCTAACCATTCTTCTATTCTGGTAAGGCTACTTAGGAGGACTAGAGAGAGTGTGTTTTTAAAAAATAGATTGTATTCCTACACTTTAAAAAAAATCACTGAAAACTACTGTTCTAGGGAACCTCGTAGTTCTACTCCTTGAGACAATATTCTCAGAACATTTATTATCCCGTGAACTGAGCAAAGAAATGGGAGTAGCAGAGAAATGAAAATCAATGAGCTGTATGACAAAATCGACCATGTAAAGGTTTACATTTCCCTTATTGGAATCTAAATTTCAACAGTCTCTTAGTGTCTGAATCATCTATAATCTAATCCTTGTGAGAAATAAGAAAGTCACGTAACATTTCCACCGCAGATTCTAATCTCATATGTATGTATGTATGTATGTATATGTATATATATATAAACAATAATTATGAATATAGAGGATGAATGCTTTTGTCTGATGAGTCTTTCCAGATGATTGATAAGTCTATAGGTCACCCCAGGGATCCCTAGTACAAACATTAATTGTAAAAAGTGTCAAATAAAACCAGCTACTATATTGGCCAGCTTTGGGGCAGAGTTCTTACTTTGCAACTTCTCTATAGTTATATCCCTTTGCAAGGTCAGTCTTGCTGAAATTCTCATCCACTGTGTCTTTTCCAAAGATAAAGTTGTTACAAAAGAAAGAAAGGAAGGAAGGAAGAGGAAGGAAGGAAGGAAGGAAGGAAGGAAGGAAGGAAGGAAGAAAGAAAGAAAGAAAGAAAGAAAGAAAGAAAAAAGAAAGAAAGAAAAGAAAGAAAGAAAGAAAGAAGAAAGAAAGAACAGAAAAGATTATGGCATCCCTACTTCCTGATCTTACTTAACACGGGTATTTCAGTTATGACTTTGATGTAACACAGAAAGCAGGTCTTAGACAAAGACTCCTGGATGAATATAAATTAGCTTGAAAAGTCTTGCTATTGCTGCTGGGGGATTTAGGAGGCTGGTGTCATTATAAGCAAAGATGCCACGTGTGTCATTTCATAATGACACATTTCTTTTGTAAGACACTGACATCTGGACAGCTTCAGAACTCTGGAGGTTCAGAAAATAGAGTAATTAAGTAAGCAATAATATGTCATCCTAAGGGAGCAAACCTATCTCAGGGAAGCTACATTACCCAGAAGGTTTTTGTTCCGTGATTTACATCGCTAAGCTGTGTAGATTATATTTGGATCTCCGAGTGAAAGGAACTCAATATTCATTGTGTTTATCAGTGAATGTGCACATCTGTTTTGTTTCTCTCTGTTCTGTGAGAGGAGTTTACTCTGAGACTTGCTTTTGTATTAAAGACAGCTGCCAAATGAACAAACGTGAGCATGCCTATGTTCCTTATATTGAACTATCTATTGAAAGTCTATTTGTGTATTTACGACAGAATTCCATACATTACTGAAAAGCTGCTGATGTCAACAGCAGCAAATGAACAAAGGCTGGGACATAGTGATAGTGATCAGACAGGAGCAGAGAGGGAGAACGGGAAGGGACTGCACTAGGACATTGGTTAAGGACCTCATTGGAAAGCACCATTTAGAGTGAGGGTGTCTCCCTAGGCCACTATGACAACATTTGTACAAAGCTCAGGGCTTTTTTATGCCTCTTTTAAAGGTCAGAAGCCAATTTTAACTTCAAAAATATGCTTTCCTTCTTATCCAAATAAAACACTCATTTTCCAATTCTGTTGTCTTCTGTAAAATAAGACCCACTGACTAGCTCACATTCTAGCACACTTTCACTGCTGACAGGTGAGATTGGAACCACATGCTTTGATGCCCTGCTTTCTTCTACGTGTTATTTGAGAGATATACATTGATTTGGCTGGAACACAGTACCAATCTATTTAGTCAAACATAATTCTGGTTGCTTTGGTGACATGTTTGGGGAAAGGGATGAGACTAGCATTTAAACCAGAAGGTTTGGGGTAAAGCAGATGCTCCTCCAAAAAAAACGTGACCAATCTTCCCATCACAAGGCCCTCAGGCAGCAGGAATCTGCCAGTCGATGGGTCTGTTTGTAAACTCTTCCTTCCCTCCCAGCCCGCGGCTTGCCCTGCAGGTTGCAGATTGCAGCATTCCAGTTGCTTGAGTCAAATTCCTTAACCATATCCTCTTAGTTCTGCTTTCTCTAGAAACTCCTGACTAATGTGGGCAGAGTGTGTGCCCCATTATCTAAATATACTCATGACTGAGCATGTGAGAAAGAAAGATGAAGGAAAGCATTCTAGGCTGGGAGCAGGAGAAATATTAGAAATCATTTACTCTCCTGTGTGGACATTTCTGGTCAGTTTTCTCTCCATGGGAGCCAGGGAATTAAATAGGGTCAGTATCCAAAGCTACTCCCAGCATCCATTGCGCTCCTCATCACTGATGGAAAGCTTCAAGGAGGGAGGGTTTCCTTGGCTCCCAGCTCCTGAGAACATCAGTCCATCATGGTAGGGAATGCATGGGAGAGGGCTCTGCCTGGCAGCAAAGTGTACAGCTGCCATTATAACCTGGCACCATCCAAGAAGCAGGGAAGTTGAGCCAGACATAGGTCAGGCTATCACCTCAAGGGCCAACCCTCTGTGACCCACCTCTGTCAGCCATGCCTCCCACCACAAAGGTCCACAACCTTCTAAGACAGTGATACTAACTGATAGCCAGATATTCAAATACTTGAGTTGATGTGAGTCATCTCGCACTCAAACTATAACAGCCCATTCTTTGTCTCTCGGCTTCTCTTTAAAAAAGTTCATTTATTTTTTGTAAGATTTATTTATTTATTATTTTATGCATACAAGTGTTTTGCATTCGTGTATGTATGTGTACCACATGCATGCCTAGTTCTGCAGAGGTGCCCTGGAATTGGAGTTACAAATGGTTGTGAGGCATGCTGTGAGTCCTAGGAAATGAACCTGGATCCTCTTCAAGAGCAAAACATGCTCTCTTAACTGTTGAACCATCTCGATAGCCTTCTTCTCTGACTTCTTATCATAGGAACAAACACAGGAACCACCAAGGAAGATTATAGTATTGGACATGAATGAAAAGCACCCTCCTTAAACTGACAGTGTTAAAAGTCAGATCCTGTGGTGTATTGTGTTCCCCAAAATATTGTACACGCTAATAAACTTAACTGGAGTCAGAGACAGAACAGCCACAATATTAAACATAGAGGATAGGCAGTGGTAGCACATGCCTTTAATCTAGTATTCCAGAGGCAGAAATCCTCTGGATATCTGTGAGTTCAAGGCCACATTGGAAACAGCCAGGCATGGTGACACACGCCTTTCATTCCAAAAAGTGAGCCTTTAATCACAGGGAGTGATGGCAGAAAGCAGAAAGGTACATAAGGTGTGAAGATCAGAAACTAGAGGCTTTTAGGTGGTTAAGCTTTTAGGCTTTTGAGCAGCAGTTCAGCTGAGACCCATTCGGATGAGGACACAGAAGCTTCCAGTCTGAGGAAACAGGATCAGCTGAGAACTGGCGAGGTGAGGAAGCTGTGGTTTGTTCTGCTTCTCTGATCTTCCAGCTTTCACCCAATAACTGGCCTCAGGTTTGATTTTGATTTTATTAATAAGACTTTTAAGATTCGTGCTACAAGATCCTGACAAGTAAAGGAAGACCATAGGCTGATACTAGCTAATATACATTTGAAGGCTGAGCTCATTCTCCAACTTTCAACACAGTGCAATACCATCCCATCATTCACTTCATCTCTCAAGCTTTGCCAACTTGGAAATGTCTTTTGATCAATGAGTCATGAGATTATGTTTTGTGGATTTTTACTTTAACTGTGTAAAGACGTGTTGCATTTGTTATTGCTGTGAATATCACTTAACTAGGCAAAGGTGTTACATTTGTTTATGCTGTGTGTTTAAAATATAAAATGATGTTGTGCTCTGCCAGCATTAGCACCCTTATTGGCCTAATAAAAAGCTAGAACAGCCAATAGCTAGGCAGTAGAGGGATAGGCGGGCTGGCTGGCAGAGAGAATAGGTAGGAGGAGGAATCTAGGCTCGAGAGGAGAACAAGGGGGAAAAGAAAAGGACTCCCAGAGTCAGCCAGCTAGGCAGTTGCCAGACAGACAGACACAGAGTAAGACATACAGAATGAAAGAAAGATAAAAAGCTCCAAGGCAAAATGTAGATGAAGACAAACAGGTTAATCTATATTAGAGCTAGTAGGACAAGCATAAGGTAAACTGAGCATTCACAACTAATAATAAGTTTCCATGTCATGATTTGGGAGCTGGTTGGTGGCCCCAATGAAAGCCTGCTACAATTATGTAAATCCAGAAACTGCAAGATTTCCTAAGAAATGCTTTGTCATGTATATGTTTCTATAGATGAAAATGAGATGGAAATGGTTTTAACAAGGAGAGTAGGGGCAGACTGAAGATGATGAGACTGCAAAAATTAAAGTGTAAGTAATAAAAGTAATTTAAATCAAAAGGACAAGAACATGCAGTAACCAGAGAAGCCTCTATAAAAGGGACGTAACGTTTTTCTGTGTTTTCCGTGAAAAAAGCTCCATGTTAAGTTACTGTTGTTAAGTGGCTACTAGTAAGATTAGAGGCCTTTCCCTCACAGTCAAGAGCCTATGAAACCAGGGACTCAACCTACAGGATTCCAGTTACCGATCGGAGAAGTGAGGCCTGAGGCAACAATCTGGCCCTGGGAGGAAACGTAACATCCTAAACTGCCCAGAAAGCTATTTCTTTTTAATGATTTATAGCTGGTTCCAAGAGCTCCAACTGTTACAACTCCATAGCAGAAGGCTTTGGATACCATTGTCTCTTCCCAAAAGAGTTCATCAAAATGAGCCTGTCAATTTCACCTGGATGGGAAAATAACCATCCATCAGGAGCCCTGCCTGTTTCAGACCATTTATGAGCAATATAAGTCCTGCCCAAAATGTAGATGGACATAAACAGTGCCGATCGCCATGGTCTACTCTCATCTCTCTAAAGCAAGCACTGCAATAAGAGTTGTCTGTTTCTAACTGCACTCTGTGTATCTCTCCTGAATTCTTTTGACAAAGATCACAAGGCCTGAGAAGCCTCAGGAAGTCCCCATGACAGATCAAGGTCACTTTCTATTTGTGTTAACACTCAACATGATTGAGGGTCACACTGTGGAAGTGGAGGCAACAATTTACAGCATGCTGTATAGGTACTACTGGTGTATGGGAGTGCTTTGTGATTAATTAGACTTTGTCATCAATTGTCAACTTGATGGGATCTAGAATCACCAGAGACAAAACTCTGAGCAAGCCTTAAGGGACTGTCATGATTAGGGTGGCCTCAAGCATGTTTTATCCTAATTATCTTAATTGGAGTAGAATACCCCCTCCCTGACTGGGTGGCACCATTCCCTGGGCTAAGTCTCGGACTATATGGAAAGGAGAAATTTAACTGAACAGCATAATTTTTAGTTCTTTGCATTTTGACTGTGGGTGATATGTGACCAGCTGCCTCAACTTCTTGCCTTCTCTGGTATGATGGACCAAACTCTCAAACTGGGAACCAAAGTAAAAGCTTCCTCCCTTAAATAATTGCCCCCCCACTTTTTTTGAGACAGGGACTTACCATGTAACCTTGGCTAGCCGGGAACCCACAAATCCACATTAAGTTACAGGATAATGATGTTGTCATTTGGGATTTTGTTTGTTTTGTTTTTTTGGTTTCTTAAGACAGACTCTCACTGTCACATGGTGTGTACCATCACAATCATGTCAGATGAATGGTTTTCGGTGCAACACCTCTTATTGTGTATGGTTGTTCGAATCTTAGATGGTCTTTAATAAAAAACCCAGAGCCATGTATCAGGTGAAAGCTGAAAGGTCAGAGAAACAGAACAGCCAGCCACTAGTTCTTACCTCTATGAAATCTCCAGCCCAAAAGGAGAGAGTGAGTTCCCGTTTCCTCACACCTTATGTACCTTTCTTCACCCCTCTATATTACTTCCTGGGATTAATGGTGTGTGTGCTTCCCAAGCAAAGGCATGAGATCTCAAGTGCTGGGATTAAAGCCGTGTGATTCCCAAGTACTGGGATTAAAGGTGTGTACCACCACTGCCTGGTTTTGTTTTCTCTCCTAGACTGAGTCAATCTCATGTAGTCCAGGGTGACCTTTAACTCACAGAGATCCAGATGGATCTCTGCCTTCTGAGTGCTAGGATTGAAGGTGTGTTCCACCACTGCCTGACCTCTATGTCTAATCTAGTGGCTGGCTGTGTCCTCTGCTCCTCAAGCAAGCTTTATTAGGGTACACAATATATCACCATAGTGTACTGATCATCTACCCACTCTTTTACCCTCCTATGTTTTCCCTCTCTCCACCCTCTACCCAAATACCACATGTTTACCCTTCCCTTACACCCCTCTTACTTTTAGGTCTTGTTTTTTTCCATATGTGTGAAGAAGTATGTTGTCTTCTATCTAGTTAATATTGTTTACTGTCCTCCACTAGCATCCATATGTCTGCAAGTGACAGGATTTCACTACTTATGACTGAATAATACTATATTATGTACAATACTACATTCCCTTTATCTGTTCATCAGCTGGTAGACATAGACTAGAACCATATCTTGGCCATTGTGAGTAGTACTGCATAAACATGAATGTGCGTGTATCTCTGCTACATGCTGACTTTGATCCCTTCATGTATGTACCCAAGAGTGGAACAGCTGAGTGTGTTCACAGGTGCTATTCTACTGGCATGTTGTCAAATGTTGTGATATGTTTTGGTCAGTGGATGCTTGAATCTTTCTTTCTTAACATACTAGAGAGTTTTTCTTTATCCACTATCATTCACAAATTTTAACAACAAATACTGGGGTGAATGACTTTCTCTTAAGTCAACAACCCTATGAGTACTTCAAATATGCAGACTCAAAACTAGGCTGAGCCTACACAGTGTTCACCTGGGATTTAGCTATCGTTTCTTCTGCCTGCTTCTTTCCCCCTCTGCATTCCTCTATCCAGATCTAGTCACTTAAAATTTCCACCTGGCTCTGTGCTCTATCTGTGACATTATTTCCTATCTTAGTCTTCTGTCACTAGCTCTGTGCTCTATCTGTGACATATTTCCTACCTTAGTCTTCTGTCACTAGCTCTGTGCTCTGTGACATTATTTCCTACCTTAGTCTTCTGTCACTAGCTCTGTGCTCTATCTGTGACATTATTCCCTACCTTAGTCTCTCCTATGTCTATCTTCCTACTTAGTCTTCTAGCTCTGTGCTCTATCTGTGACATTACCTACCTTAGTCTTCTGCCACTAGCTCTGTGCTCTATCTGTGACATTATTTCCTATCTTAGTCTCTGTTGTCTCTACTGTGACATATTTCTACTTAGTCTCTGTCACTAGCTCTGTGCTCTATCTGTGACATTATTCCTACCTTAGTCTTCTGCACTAGCTCTGTGCTCTATCTGTGACATCTTCCTACCTAGTCTCTGTCACTAGCTCTGTGCTCTATCTGTGACATTATTTCCTACCTAGTCTTCTGTCACTAGCTCTGTGCTCTATCTGTGACATTATTTCTACCTTAGTCTTCTGTCACTACCTATCTGTGAATTATTTCCTACCTTAGTCTTCTGTCACTAGCTCTGTGCTCTATCTGTGACATTATTTCCTGCTTACTTCTGTCACCAGCTCTGTGCTCTATCTGTGACATTATTTCCTACCTTAGTCTTCTCTCACCAGCTGGTGTGTCAACAGAGACTACCTCCCGCACTGAAAATGGTGGTTTCCAAGTCACATCTTGAAGCTACAGGAAGTCCTTTCCCTGCAAGCCTTGGGTCTCTTGTGCACTCTCTCGGCTTAATTCAAGCATCCCCGGTGTTCTCCAAAAGCCTTCTTTTCTATTTCCCATGACACACATTCTGATGGCGGAACTCGTTCCTTCTGGGCAGGTTGAGACTCTGACATGAGACAGCATAAATGGGAGTTAAAGACAAAAGTTGATTAGGACCTGGGACCTATGATGAAAAGGTAGGTTTCCTGCTATGAAGAGCAGGGCAAAGGCAAATTAGCCTTTTTGTGTTTCCTTGTCTCATGACACATGGTAAAGTAAGACTGAGTTTACTCACTCAGAATTGAGATGGTATTCCCCCAGATTTCCCCTGGATTAACTTCTTCATTGTTCACTGTTTCAGCCAAAGATGCTTCAGGCTATTTGCACCAAAAGAACTTCCTAGTACCCATAATTCAGGGCTTCCTAATACATATGCCTTCCCCACACCCCTCCTAACACCCAGGCCTTCCCCACACCCCAGGGCTTCCTAACACCTAGGCCTTACCACACCCCTAAACCTAGGCCTTACCCACTCCCAGGGCCTCCAGCACTTAGGCCTCACCAACACTTCAGGCTTACCTCTAACCCAGGGCCCTGGAATCAGTAGAATCCTGGCGTTAAACAGTTAAGTCTCTACAAGTTGAAAAGCAAGAAAGGGAGCTGTCCTCTAAACCGCAGGGGTCTAGAATCCCCAGTGCTATTTAACACAGAGCGCCTCCACTGAACAGTGCAATTACCACTCTAAGAACTAGTGCCCAGGATTGAGGACTTGCAGGATACACTTTGGGAAGTACAAATCAGCACCATTTAGGAAGCACCCTTAATGCAAGCTGACTTGTCTAGTGAAAAGAAAAGTCATAGTGCAGGCTTTGATTATGCTCAGTGTTTCAGAACGGTCAAGACCAGCACCACTGAGAAGGAAATAAAAACAAAATAAATGTCTCTAAGTTTACATGATCTTATCTGCATTTTTAAACATTGAAAACAGTTGGGAAGTCAAATGAAGCCATACGCAAATTGAATACTCAAAAGAGGGAAAAACTGGCACCAGGGAGTTCCACGCTTGCCAAACTGAAGGAATGTTATTGAAGATTCCTTACATAAATGTTCCTTGGCCTTGGAGTGAACTAACAGGTCTTAAAAGTTGCATTAGCCAAAGCAAATTCCCGTAGCAAATAAAGTTTTTAGGTGAATGCATCAAATTTTTCCCTTCTGCTGCCTACAGAGAGTTACCAGCTATCTTCCCAATCAGCAAACTGAGTGCTCAGGTTGTTTTATAGACGGCTTACCATCTACAAGTGAAACTGTGCTGCCCGGGTCTTGAAGGGGACCAGAGTCAATAAACTGTGAGGCAAATCGCTTAAGTGCTTGTCCGACATTGAAACCAGAAGCAAGATCTGCTCAAAATACTTTCTGTCCTTAGAGTCCTAAGTTGATAGATTTTAGGACTGCAGAAGATTTTTACTTTTGCGCTGTTTTAGATTTCTGATAGAAATAAGATTAGCAGCCTGGTCTACAGAGCAAATGCCGGACAGCCAGAGCTACACAGAGAAACTCTGCCTCAAGGAACCAAGAAAAAAAGAAAGAAAGAAAGAAAGAAAGAGAAAGAAAGAAAGAAGGAAGGAAGGAAGGAAGGAAGGAAGGAAGGAAGAAGGAAGGAAGGAAGGAAGGAAGGAAGGAAGGAAGGAAGGAAGAAAGAAAGAAGAAAAGGAAAGAAAAAAAGAAAAGAAAAGATTAGCCGTCTGAAAAAGTAATCATTGAATGTTCTGCATTGAGTGAGGTGCTTTTGGGGGATGGGGTAGGGATTGGAGTCTTGTTATTGTTTTTGTTGTTGTTGTTCTAAGTTTGAGGGATGTTTTTGCATTTTCAGACCATGTCTCATGTAGCCCAGGTTGACAAAATCCTGTCCTCGTGCCTCAACTTCTTGAGTGCTGGGATTAAGGGTATGCATTACTGCTTCTGATCTCCCCCAACCCCCAGACAGAGTTTCTCTGTATAACAGCTCTGGCTGTCCTGGAACTCGCTCTGTAGACCAGGCTGGCCTGGAACTCACAGAGATCCGCCTGCCTCTGCCTCCCTGAGGAGTGCTGGGATTAAAGGCGTGCGCCACCGCCACTGAACTCTGGCTTTTATTACTTATTTATGTATGAAATTTTTGAGAAAAGGCATGGCTATGTACCCGAGCTGTCACTGAACTTCCATCCTCCTGCCTCGGCCTCGTGGGTGCAGGGACTGCAGATGAGCATAATCACACCTGGCTGTAAGGAAGCTGTCATCCATGTTCTGGTCATGTGTTTAACAAGTACTGGCGTGGCTCAACCGCCCTTCTAGAGCTAGTGTTGCGGTTGAATTGCCATTGTGGTGTGTTTGGGAGGTGAGAGCTTGGGGAGGTGATCAGGCCATGTAGACTCCACCCTCACTGATGGGATGGGTGCTGTTAGAAAGAAGAAAACTGACCTTCTGGCTCTCCCATCTTCTATCATGTGATGAGGTGATGTAAGAAGGTCTCCATTCCAGACCAACACCTTGATCTCTGATTTCCCAGCATCCAAAACTGTGATGCAACAAAATTATGTTCATTATAAATTACCTACTGGTGCGGATTCTGTTGCAGTCACACAAATAGACTAAGTTGGCCACCTTCTCATCTCCAACTGTCTATTTCACACCCTCCCTTGTTCTTCCCACTGGATATCCTCAAAAGCATTATGTGTCTGAAGTTTCATTATTTATCAGAAACTAAGAATATCATTATTTTCACTTGCCTATATTTAAGGACGGTATTTTCAGAATAACTTACAATGCCATACCAGAAGTTCAAAGTAGACACTTAGAGGGCATTGCTGCTAAAGAGAATACTCAGCCTACATCAGAGGCCCTGTAGTAGTAGTTATAGGCCCCTCAGGCAGACTACAGTCTGTGATAAAAGTTGCAAGATCTCTAGTTAGCATACATTGAATCATCACGAGATTACCAAGTTAAGATTTCTAGATAATGTGTTTCTGTGACACCTGAAAATGTGAAAACCCTGGTGAGGACCTCCAGAATTCTCATAAACTGTGTATTATTACTTCAGAGTATAAGGCCTCCATACTGGGAAAATGATACAAAAAAAAAAAAAAAAAAGATTCTTGGGCTAGAAAAAAAAGATACCCTCAAGTTCACAAAAACCTCCCTTTATGAAAGCAAAGTGGAAAAATATTAAATAATTGATAAGAATCCAGCCCCTGAAGCTGCCACAATGACTTCCAATAGACAAGGACACATCGACCACATGCCTAGGGAACACTGGGGAATCCATAATACAGTGGCAACTGAGTCCTGTGGAATAGGAAGCAAAGTTCTGATGCCACACAGCTAAGAAGACAATTCGCAAACCCACCTCAATGTAAAAAAAGAAAAGAAAAGAAAAAGCTGTTGTAGAATGCTATTTTAAGATATGTTACACTAGTTTATGCTGTGGAAGATTTGTTTAATGATGCAAAGGTGTATTGCATTCCTTTATGTTTCATTTGTTTAATTCTGTGAAGCTGTGCCACTTTGCCTGTCTAAATGCTAATTGGTCTAATACAGAGCTGAACAGCCAATAGTGAGGCAGGAGAAAGGGCAAGCAGGTCTGGCAGGCAGAGAGAATAAGTAGAAGTAGAAAAAGAGGGAAACAAGAGAGAGGAGGTGGTAGAAAGAGGAGAGGAAGACTCAGGAAGCAGCCACCCAGCTACACACAGCAAGCCAAGGAGAAAGAAGTTAAAAAAAAAAGAAAAAGAAAAAAAAAAGTATACAGAAATAGAGAAAGATAAAAGTCTAGAGGCAAAAGACAGACTGGATAATTAAGAAAAGCTGGCTAGTAACAAGCCAAGCTAAGGCCATACATTTATAATTAAGAATAAGCCTACATGTATTTATTTGAGCTAGGTGGCAGGCCACAAAGAGCCAAACAAGTAAAAAAACAAGAGAAAGCATTTTATTTAAAATACAGTTTAAACGGATTTTTAAAAGTCAGACCAACTGTATTTTCAATTGTTAACTTTGATAAGTTAATGTCAGATCTTCTAATCAAGTATTGGGCTCTGAAGACAAGGCTTCATTGGTCTCTAAAGTTTCTAGACGTGTGTGTGTGTGTGTGTGTGTGTGTGTGTGTGTGTGTGTGTTCAAAAACACAGTAGCAAAGCAGAAAAGATAGGGAGATGGAGAGATAAGGGATTTGCCTAAGGCTTAAATGATAACTTTGTGAGCTATGGATGTACAACAGCGCTACAGCTTCCAGAGGACCCGATTAACTACAAGCTCACACGACTCATTACAGATATCCCTCAAGCCTCAGAGTTCGTGAAAGACATGACAGGAATTCTAACTCACAGACTGACTGCAGGATGAGCATGGACTGGGGTAAGGATATAAGGAGCCTAGCATGGTGCTGTCGAGGATGACAACTTATGGCTCGTAGCTGGAGATATGAAACTGAAATTATGAATCTCTTTTTCTCTTCCTTTTCTTCTTCTTCTGGAAAAGAAAAGAAGCACTAGAAGGAGGTGCTCTCTGTTAAAGGGGCTAGATTTTTCAGTCAAGACCTTCCCTCTGCTGTGGTCGGAATGTGAAATGTCCCCCATCCACTCATGTGTTTGAACACTTGGTCCCCGGCAGGTGGCACTGTTTGGAAAGGTTATGAAACCCTTAGGCGCTAGAGCTTTGCTGCAGGAAGCATGTCACTAGGTGGGGGCGGGTTTTGAGGTTTTATAACCTGGCCCCACTTCCTGTTTATACTCTGCTTTAGACTATTGGTACAGTGAGGTCGCACCTTGTCCCCCCTCTGAATTGTAATCCAAACAACCTTTCTCCCTCAAGTTGCTTTGGTTAGGTCTTAGGTTTACAGCAACAGACACGAGACAAATATATCCCGAACTCCTGCTTTTTTAGCCCACAACTCACTCTCCTGTACACATTGCTGGAAACAGTCCATGCACCTGCAAACCCCTGTGTAAGTCGCCTTCCCGCCATCAGCTACTCACCAAAGTCCTCAGAACAAATAGCTCCTGTTTTATGACTACGCAGAACATCTAGCAGGCTTCTGAGGGTGTCTCTCCCTCTGTACTCCCATAGCATTCTTCAGGTGGCTTCCTGAAGTCACAGAGTATTTGGAGATCGGTGGAGACACCCATCTCTTATGCCACTAGGGTACGCTGGTGCCCGGTACTTAGGTAAAATGTTACACAATCAAAAATGCACAGACATTCATCTACCCAATCCATTCTGACCCCTACTCACATCTCTCTGACCACCACCAGCCTGTTGCTTTTAACACATGAACGAGGATGCTGACCCCCTGATTCCATCGGGCCTCCCTCAAAAAGCACACTGGTACAAAGATTCTTTTCTTACATTTAAAGTTTTGGTTATTCTTTGACAATTCCATGCATATATACATACACATACAATGTATTTGAACATTTTCACACATACCCCATTACCTCTCTGCATCTCCCTCCCGCTGAGCCCCCTCTGTTTCCCAAGTCCCCCTCCTATTTTCCTGTGGTTTTGTTTTGTTTACTTGTGCGTTGGGGAGGCTAACTAGAGTTGTTTCATGAACATGGGGGGTTATTAACTGGAGCCTAGGCATGTTATCAGTGGTCGTACTATTGAACAAAATGACTCCTGTGTGGTGATGTTTTGTGTGTGCTCTAACAGATAAAGCTTGCCTGAAGATCAGAGTGCAAAGCCAGCCATCAGTTAACCATAGAGGCCAGGCAGTGGTGGCACACACACCTTTAATCCAGCACTTGAATCTCATGCCTTTGCTCCAGTACTTGGAGGGCACACACACCTTTAATCCCAGCCCTAGGGAGGTTGAGACAGGAAGCGATATGGCTGGATGGAGAAAAGGAATATAAGGCAGGAGGAGACAGGAGCACAGTCCTTTTCAGCTGAGGAGTTGGTGAGGTGAGAGGTGGATGTGGCTTGTTCCTTCGTTTCTCTGATCTTTCACATTTACCCTGATATCTGCTTCGGGTTTTTATTAAGACCAATTAGGATTTGTGCTACACTGCTGCACCCCAACAACCTGTAACAGCCACCTCAGGGAGGGCTGAAGCCTCCTGAGACCTCTTCCCCATTAGTGAAGGAATGTCGATGTTGCCCATCTTATACAGGCCTTATGCAGTCACCATTGCTTCTGGGAGTTGCTGAGCACAGTGGCCACGTCTTGTGCTGGAGACAGCATAAACACGAATCTTCCAAAAAACCACGACAGGGTCTCACTGTGTGGCCCTGGCTGGCCTGACATGCTCTCTGTCGAACAGGCTGGCTGCAAACTCACTGAGAGTCTCCTGTCTGCCTCCATGCTGGGGTTGAAAGCACGGGCCAGCACGCCTACCAGTAATTCTTAATGTAAAGCAGTTTGAGATGTGATCCTCAAAATATCAAGAGTCAAAGGAGGAAGTGAGACAGGGAAATCCAGAGAGCCACAAAGGGAGAGTTTGTCCCATGGCTGGGTGGGACTGAGTCCTGAGGGAAAATAGTAGAAAAGGAAGTTTCCTCATTGAAGTTTCGACATAGCCAAGAAAATTCTCTCCTAACTTTAGACACTTCGTGTGACAGCTGCTCATGAATGTTGTTCCCTGACCCTTCTAACTGCCAGGTGCCCTGGTAGTCACTATCTACAGCTTTGGTTAAAAAAAAAAAAAAAAAAAAAAAATCAGGTGAAAACAAATCGGTCCTGTCCATGAAACACAAGATAAACTAAACACTCAAGGTGACCTCAGCAACCTACATTTCAAGCACTGACTAGTAAGTCATGGTGCAGTTCTGATTTTAACCCAAAGCAGGAGAAAATGGAATTTAAAAGGCAAAAGCACTTCTCAGAGATGGCCAGCCAACACTAACACAGGAAAGGGACTTTCACAAACAGCTAATGCCTACCGTGGGCCAATAAAACACTTAATTGCATTGTCTGGAAGAGAATGCTGTCACATTCTCCTTGGTCACCAGGGAAAGATCTACTCTTTCAGTGATCCATTCCAATATTCCAATCCCTTTGTCTTTGAGCAATAAAAAGGGCTTACATTTATTACATTTACTCCGCATCAGGGTGCAAAGCTAACACATTCAATTCTCCTGTCTACCTCGTCAAGTTGTTACTGCTATTATATACTCTTCATATGGGAAAACTGACGGTTAAATGGGCTAAGGAATTGAGCCAAGGTCATGTAATTTTAGGAAGTACTTGGAACTTAGCTCTCAGGTGGTTAGTTTTAATTGTCAATTTTACACAGTCTAGAATTACATAGGAATAGGATTTCACTGAAGGATTATCTAGATTAGGTCGGCCTGTGGGCATGTGTGTAGGGGATTGTCTTGATGAATTGATGTGGAAAGACCCAGCCACTGTGGGTGGCACTATCCTCCAGGATAGTGCAAGAGTGAAGAATGGAGCCAAGCATGGTGAGGCACACCTTGAATCCCAGCACCTGGGAGACAGAGGAGGCAGATCTCTGTGAGTTTGAGGCCAGCCTGGTCTACAAAACCGAGTTCTGGATAACCAGGCTGCACAATGAGACTCTGTCTCAAGATAGATAGATAGATAGATAATAGATAGATAGATAGATAGATGATAATAGATAGATAGATAGATAGATAGATAGATAGATAGATAGACAGATTTTTAAAAAGAATGGAAAGGGGGAGCTGAGCTGAGAAGAGCATTCAATCCTTCCTTCTTTGCTCTTGATTGTAGATTTGACTTAGCTGCTTTAACTCTGGCCACCCTGGTGTCCTTGCATAGGTGTGCTGCAACTTGGAAACTGTATGCAAAAAATTAACAGCTTCTCCATGGAGAACTTTTGTCAAGGTATTCTGCTACCACAAAGGAAACAACATTAAAACAGACTCTGCTGTGGGCCACAGAAATATTGAAGCAGGAATTCAGCTGACTATGGCAAAGGCTAATACCTGGAAGAAGCAGGGTTCTTCTAGAGGAAAAAGCAAGTATCAAGGAGTCTTGGTTATATATATATATATATATTTATATAATATATATATATATATATAATATGCCAGTTCCTGCAATGATTTTCTTGTGCACCTATGGCAGCTTCCCAATTGATTCTTTTTCTAAGAACTTCTAAACAGTGTGGAGCGATCATTCCTGGTATATACAACTAAAGTGTTTGGATACAGTCATGCAGGTAAGGCTTCCTGCTTCCAAGCTTTCTGCTTCTTCTTTTTAGCATTAGAATTCAGATGTCTGCCTTCTGCAATTATGTGCTTTAGCAAGCATACAAAGCTGGCCCAGCCTCTGGACAAAAGCATCCAAGAACAAATGGCAGACAGAATAAGCTCTCCAGACCACCTGCCAGGTAAATATCCATATGGGGATGGTGACCATCAGGGACACAGGTTTCTAGCTCTGGTAGACTTACCCCCGATGGACCAGAAGCAGCAGGGCCAGAGTATTGCTGATGGTAGGTGTATGGACATGGGTCATAGGTGGTGAAAGGGTGGGAGGGAGGGAGGAGGTAGGGGAAGGAGGAGGAAGAGATGGAGAGAGAACGAAGATGAAGATGAGACAGGATGGAAAGAACTTAGAACGGTGAGAGGACAGGAGGAGACGGGACAGAGAGGAGCTAAGTGTGAGAATAGAACTGAAGCTGTGAGATAGGATTTTTGTCTCAGAGGAATAAAGTGAATGGGTTAAAGATTTCCTGTAAGTAGATTCATTTGTTATCCCTCAGATTAGTGACCCCTGCTGATCTTAGCGGCTTCCCCTGGACTCTGGGAGAAATCTCCTCAAGGCAGGCACTGAGGGGAATTCGATAAGATTCTAACCAACCATTTGTGATTCCAATATCATACTTTTACTTACCCAATAAGGTCATCATTGTGTCCTAAATAAAGTGAAAGACCTCAATGTCTGTATTTTTCTCATATATTTTCTTCAAATATCACCTTGTGTAAGCTAAATTATATATCCATTTTAAGCATTTATCGTGTATCTTTTTCATTTTCTTTTTTACGAACAAATATTTTCCCCTTAAAACCCTTTCATTTTCTATATTCCAAATAAAGCATGTCCAAGTGTAACATGTGCAGATTCTATCTATTTCTGGCAAGTCCATAGGCTACAAACCAGTTGCTGAAAACTGGTAAGCATAAGCACTTGCTTTTCAATCCTGAATTCAGTAACCAACTCAAACTATAATGAAATTTGTTCCCAGCTTTCAAAACTTACCGCATGTGAGACATTAGGTAACTCTGGAGCAGGGTAAAGCCCTTGCAACCTTCTGAATAACCAAATAGAACTTGGGCATTAAAAATATTATGATTATGCTCATAAAATGGGCTAGTAAGAAAATTCCTCAATGACCACATCCAAAGAAAATGATGTCTCAAACCTGATTTATGTTTGCAAACTTGTGGTGAGTTCTTTCAACACAGAGCATTTCCCAGACTACTGAAACTGCCAGTGTCTCCTGATTTTGCTCTGCCTCTGTGCCATTAAAGCCATGGATACTAAATACATATGAGCTGAAGTTTGATGGTATTTTTCTCTTGAAGTTAAGTATTGCTGTCAGTCCATGGATCTGAATTTCACCAGTTCTCAAAAATGTAACTGTATACTATTAAAATTCATTATTGTTGATTGGCTATTTCTCCAGCTCCCTGAATCTAAGAGGTCTGAAAGAAAAGAATGTAAACACAAGCATAACTAATTCTTTTTCTGGCCTGAATGAGAAGAGAGATGTTACTCACTTCTCTGTGGCCCAAGGGATTCTCTGTGCACATATTGACTTTTTGAATGCATCCCTCTAAATACACACACACACACACACACACACACACACACACACACACACACACTCCTGCTCTACAACCTTAGGTGCTGTGGTTGTGTAAACTCTGTGTTCTTTGCCCTCTGACTTTTAATTAGGTCTATATAACGGGGGAAACAATTTATCTATATTGAAACCATCTACAAAAACCAAAGGAGGAAGGGGAAGAAAGAAGGAGAAGATGATGATGATGATGATAGTGATGATGATGATGATGATGATGATGAAGAAACAGAGGAGGAGGAAGAGGTGCCCTGACAGTGACTCTGCCATAGGGAAGAAACTGGACAACAAAGGAGAAACTATTTTGAGGAATGGAATTATGAGAGAATTCTGGAAATCAGGAAGGGAATGGAGAGTCAGAAGCACCAGAGGAAGGTAAAATACATCATCCACCCTGGCTGCCAAACAGGGTGGGAAGGATTAGCACTGCTGGAATAAAATAAACTAATGGCCCAGGAACTGCAACCACAGAAGGGCTCCACACTTCTCACGGGCCTCTAGTCCACTTGGGGAACCAGCTTGTCTGAGTAACTCTTCTGCGCCAAAAGAAACTCACAGTGGGTCTTCCTCAACCACCAGAGCCTAAGCTGCTAGACAGTCACTGCTAGACCTCTGTGCTGCCTTAGAAGCTGGCAACCAATGGACTAACACAGTGATGAGGACTGAACCATTGCTTCCTCCCCCAGCACCCTGCATTTGCAGAATCAACGGCTATCATAGCCACAAGCAAAAGACCGCACCCACACTATCACTCGCTTAGGCGGGGACCAGGAGGATCGATCTCTTCCCAAGCCTACAGAAAATGTGCCCACTCACTGCGGCCATGTCCCAGCTTCACTTGCATCTGCCACTGGAAAGTGAGGAAAGGTCCCAGCCAAGTTTCACAGCGCTGCATGACTACCAGCGGCAGTAGAGGCGACCAATTAGACCAACCCAGCAAGAATTAAGGAAATGTTCCCCACCTCCCATCCCCACCCCCACCCAGCTCTCAGCCGGACTGTAGCTGCAGGTATGAAACGCCCAGGCATCATTCTCATTTTTCTTCTCTAGGGACCAAGAAAATACCATGTTCCTGTTTGCAACTCCAGAACTGTGGCTAGTGACGACACAAGTCTTATCCCATACAGCTTGTGCCACCCACGGTCTCATAAAACCATTCCTATTAAATTCCTTCACCTCCAGGATAACAGCTACCAAAGCCACAGGCTGGCATCATCGTGCTTAACCAGTGAGACTTGCTGAAGGACTTATTCTGTATCCTGCACCAGAAAGAACATCAGCAACGGACACGCTAATGTGAAAGGGGAAAGCTCAGAGGCCTCGGCCCTACATAAATAACTGCAGGAAACTAAGGAATGTGGAGAGTGGGGAAGGAGTATCCTCAGGGGAAAGCACAGCGGCACAACTGTTATCCAATACCAGATGGTCACCTCTGGAAACATGCACATGCAGGCAATGTTATGGAGACTGAGCAAGTTTTATAGTTTTATTTGGGGACACAGACACACAGACACACAAGTATAGACAAATTTCTAAACAACCTTATTAAATAAGAAACACAGAGCCAAATAGGGTAATAGCTGAAGAGGTCAAGAAATAGCGAATAGCCATGACTAGCCTTAGCTTACCACCACACAATAACTTCCCCAGAAAGAGCTTCTTCCTGTCTAACATGGCTTTTATTGCCTTCCTGTTCTGCCTTCTCATTGGCTTTAAGCCCAGCCACATGACTTCCCCATCACTGCCTGTCTATGGACCTCCAGGTCTCTATGGTTGGTACTGGAATTAAAGGCGTGTGTCACCATGCTTGGCTGTGCCCTTGACTACACAGAGACTCTGCCTGCCATGTGAATGTGATCGGATTAAGGTGTGTGCTACCACAGCCTGACTTCTGTTTTATGGCTCACTATGACCTCTGATCTCCAGGCAAACTTTATTTATTAACATACAAATAAAATATTTTCAGCACAAATAAAATATCACCATATATAGACATAGCAATCACAACCTAAAGGATGCGGAGGAAACCCTTTCCAGATATTAACTCAATAAGCGACTGTTCTCCAGAATATACTAATGAATTCCAAAACTTGAACACCAAACATATTCAACTTGTAAGTTATGGTAGTGACTGGAGAAATGGCTCACTGGTAAGAACACTTGCTGCTCTTGCAGAGGACCTGAGTTCAGGTCCCACCATATCTGGCAGCTCAAAGCTGTGTAACTTCAGCACCAAGGGATCAAATAACCTTTTCTGGCCCCACAGTTGCTTGCACTCATGTACACATACCCACATAAAGACACACACACACACACACACACACACACATAAAGACACACCACACACACCCATTACACACACACCCATACACACACACACACACACACACCCATACACACACACACACACACACACACACACACACACACAACATAAATAAAAATAAAAACAAGAAGCTAAAGACCTAAAAAGCCACTTCTGAAAATAATACATACAAAAAGCCAATAGGTATCTGAACAATGCTTCATCTCACTAAATATTTAGATAGATACAAATAAAAACAATAAAACACGTCATCCCAGTTAGAATGGCTATCATCCAACACACATGCAGCACACACACGCGCCGCGGCGCCACACACACACACAACACGCACGCACGCACGCACGCACACGCACACGCACACACAGTATTGGTGAAAATGAAAGGAAAAAGGGAATCTACACAGTATTAATGGGAATGTAAGTTAATACACCCTTTATGGAAAGCAGCCTAGGGAGTCCTCCAAAGACTGAAAAGAGAGTTACCCATGGGCCACCAATTCTAACTCTGGAACTCAAGAAAGATGTGAGATTACTATGCCAAAATACTTGCAGTCCTGTGTTTATTGCTATTCACAATATCCAAACTCTGTGGTTGACTAGATATCCAGCAACAGGAAAATGGAAAGAAAAGAAGTGTATATACACACTGGAATATTACTCATCTATAAAAAGGAGTGAGCTCCATCACTTACAGCAACATAGAGTTTGAGTTCCATGTGTCAAGTGAAGAAATTCCAGGCAGAAAAACAAATACCACATGTTCTCCCTCATTTGTGGAAAATAATAGGTCAACTTCATAAGAGAGTGCAATGGAATCATGACCAGGAGAGACTGGGAACAGCAGAGGAGAGGAAGGATGGAAAGACATTACATAAAGGGTACAAAACAGACAGGAGGAACTGTGCTCTGTAGCTTTGAGTTTCCCTGCCTTGCCCACAGTCAGGACAATCTCTCTCACCTGCCAGTCCCACAGCCACTCAGACCCAACCAAGTAAACACAGAGACTTATATTGCTTACAAACTGTATGGCCGTGGCAGGCTTCTTGCTAACTGTTCCTATAGCTTAAATTAATCCATTTCCATAAATATATACCTTGCCATGTGGCTCGTGCTTACGGCATCTTCACACACTGCTTGTCATGGCGGCGGCTGACAGTGACTCCTTCTGCCTTCCTGTTCTTTCTTTTCTCCTCTCTGTTAGTCCGCCTATACTTCCTGCCTAGCCACTGGCCAATCAGTGTTTTATTTATTGACCAATCAGAGCAATTTGACATACAGACCATCCCACAGCAGTGCTCTTTATAACATGGTAGAGGAACTGTGAATTAAAACAATCTGCTACATGACTACAAGAATGTGGCTCGCTAACACATGAAAATTACTAGGGTTTGAAGATATGAAAATACCTAATGCTCTCATTTGTTGATTATTTATAACATAAGTCATCAAGTCTTCATAAAAGACCTGATGGTTGTGGAAATATTATGTCTCAGCTTTAAAAATTATTTTAACAAATAAACTAAATACTATCGGGGCGGGGGTTCATAAGCATTCTAGACTATGTTCCATTCCAAATTGATATGTTAGCTTTTATGTTTATATAATAAAAATGTCAATGATATAAAGAAGAACCATAACCTCACCGTCCTATTAACAGCCACCATAACAGCCACCATTTATTGAGCCATTAGTATTGCCTGGCATTGGGTCAAGGGCTTGACTAGCACCATTTCGTTCAGGCTGCACAGTAACCTAATCTATGCACTTCCATGGGTGTGCAAGCACACCAGTGTACAAGCACATGCACATGTGCACACACACACACTTTGCATATGTCCCACTGAGACTGGTACAGGTCAGATAATTTTACTAAGGTGAAAATCCAGTGAAATGCAGAGCCAGGGTCTCATCAAGCTGACTGTGCCTAGGAGTGCATGTGACTGACGCCCAAACTACTGTACATAAAGCTTTGGCGAGGTGCCAAAGCTTAACCCTCCAGCTGCTAGACAATTCAAGCACTAAGAAAGTGAGTCTCTAAACCAAAGGCACTGGCCATGGTGGATTCTGGTTTTAAAGCAGGCAAGAATGTGAGAGGTGAAAAAAAAAGAAGCAAGATGTCTTTAAATAATATTGCTACTATTATTTGAGTAGTAATACTGGACTTCCTTTTTGTTCATTATGTAATACTTGATATTTAACTTTCCAGTTCCAGCAGATGGAATTCAGAAAGGGGAAATAGAACTGTTGTTCTATCCGTGTCTACAAGAACTCAGAAAAAATCAGACAGAAATCAAAACATAATTGAAAAGCCTGGCATCATAAGGAATGTCCCCTGGCTTTCTGAGGCTCACCTTTGGCTTCCGCTAAAGCTCCCAAGTTTTATCTGAATGATAAGTAAATCTGGCCTATGCATTTAGAGTCAGATCCCTTTCCTCCCAGGGCCTTACTTTCTTACTTTCACATACTGTATTCCACCACTGTTATAAATATGAGCTTACATGCATGGAAAGTGGACAGAGCTTCACCATATGCTGAGGGCAGCACTCTTGAAAGTAAACATGAGGGGAAATGCACAACACGAAAATATGAACAGGATTCAGCACAGCTGGACTATAGAATCCGTACATTTGTCTGCTCTTTGTAAAGGTAAAATATATATGGAAAATTCCATAGGATCCAATCCATAGTCACCTGCCCCACCACCACTCAAACCTTCCCAGTAAACTCCTGGTTCCTCCCTTTAGCAGGAACCCCACATTCCTTCCTGGGTTGCCAGCCTCTTCCTCTGCAGCTTCCACAATTCTCAGAATCCAGATATCGCTCCAACTCTGAGCCAAGACCACTTTTCCCAAAACCTCTGATGAGGACCAGCTTGGAAGACTGCCTGCTCAACCCAAGCTGAGTTTTGGTGGAGCAAGAAGGAGAAGAAACAGAAGGGGAGCGTTGTGAGTGGGCAACACAGTACAGGGGCTCTGAGTGCTGGATGGGAGAGTATTTTCAGACTGGGGCTCTCTCTCATGATTACAGCCTGAAAACCCTCAAGTTGTGCTGTGAGGAATGCACTGTCAAGATCACTGTATCATTAAGCATGGTGGTGTACACCTTTAATTCCAGTACTCAGAAGGCAGAGGCAGGTGGATCTCTGTGATTTTGAAGCCAGCCTGATCTACATTTCAAGTTCCAGTAAGACTCCATCTCAAAAAAAAAAAAAGTCTACATCCATTATGCTCCATGTTCTTTCAACTACTCCATGGACAGGAATACCACAGCACCAATAAATACTTTAGGATAAAAATGTGGAGGTCATTCATTTACCTGATTAGGCTCCACAGAGGACAGTATGAAAAGACTTGTACTAGAAATTTCAAGAAGAGATTTGCTGTGGATATTGCTCTATATAAATAAAACACTGATGGCCAGTGACCAGGCAGGAAGTAGGTGCCAGGCAGGAAGTAGGTGGGACAAGGAGAGAGGAGAATTCTGGGAAGCGGAAGTCTGAAGGAGGGAGACACTGCAGCACCGCCAGGACAAGCAGCATGTAAAGACTCTGGTAAGCCACCAGCCACGTGGCAAGGTATAGATTTATAGAAATGGTTAATTTAAGATAAAAGACACTTAGCAAGAAGCCTGCCATGGCCATACAGTTTATAAGTGATATAAGCGTCTGAGTGATTATTTTATAAGTGGATTGTGGAACTGCGGGGCTTGGGGAACCTGGAGAGAAGCCCTCCAGAAACAGAGACTGACATTTCTCCCGACTGATAGTATTCCTCCCTTGGCATATGATAAAGTAAGATAAAGTTGGAAAGTGGGATTCAAAGGCACACCCATTCACTTCCAAACTCAAGCAAATCAGTTATCAGGAAAAAAAAGAAAGAAAGAAAGAAAGAAAGAGAGAGAGAGAGAGAGAGAGAGAGAGAGAGAGAGAGAGAGGAAGGAAGGAAGGAAGGAAGAAGGAAGGAAGGAAGGAAGGAAGGAAGGAAGGAAGGAAAAAGGAAGAAAGAAAGAAAGTCAATACGCTACATATTTTCAGATATCAAGTGTTTGAGAAAAAGCCAAATCTAACCTTTGTTCAACATATCCTGACAGGGTATAAAATGAATCTAACTCCACACATACCAAGTAACTCTAGTCCTTCCTACAAATGAAACACCATTACCAGAAGCACCCTGGCTGAATTACTTGGAGTCTGGATTTGGAGGTGAAAAGATGGTATGTAAAGCAGGTTGGAAAAAGATTGTTGTGAGGGCACAACTACAAATGGTACAAGAACTCCATGTCTGTTCCCTCCACCATTCCCAGGGCATTCTGCCATCCACATTGTCCAAAATGGTCTTCATTCAACAGAGAAAGAAGAATGGGGGGGGGAGAGACACCTTCATATGCCTCCACAATTCAGAAAAATGAGATAATATTTCCACCTAACTGTAAGATAGTCATGTAGCCATTGTCTGAAAAAGCTGTCACTTTGTTTATCCACATTCCAGCTAAAAATAAAGGATCTTATAGTTCTGCAAGATTTGCTCTCCACACCCATGGGCCACTCTTTTCCAATGATGGCTGTTAAGTGACTTGAAAGCTAAGGTTGGTTTTAAATTTTTTTTTTTTTTTTTTTTTTTTTTTGGTTTTTCGAGAGACAGGGTTTCTCTGTGTAAGCTTTGCACCTTTCCTGGAACTTCACTTGGTAGCCCAGGCTGGCCTCAAACTCACAGAGATCCGCCTGGCTCTGCCTCCTGAGTGCTGGGATTAAAGGCGTGCGCCACCACTGGCCCGGCGGTTTTTACATTTTTTTAAGCATTTTTTTTTTTTATCAAAAGAAAAATATTTTATGTTTCAAAGATGACGTGAAATTTGAGTTTTTAGTGCTCCTATGTAAACTTTTATTAGAGCTATATTCATTCATTTACATACTGCCTTTGGCTGCCTTGTGCTCTGGTAGCAGAGCTGGAACTATGACAACCACAGAGTCCACATAACCTAAACAATCATATCTGGCCATTTATTTAAAAAAAAAATCAGTTAACGATGATTAACTAATTCTCTCAACTGTACCAAAGTTGTGAAATTAGACAGATGAAGGAGGCAGTGTGCTATAACATGAATCTTAAAAGTTCTTATTAATAAAAACAAACCCAGAGCCAGGTATTAGGGTGAACACTGAAAGATCAGAGAAGCAGAACAGGCCATAGCTAACCTCACCTTGCCAATTCCTCATCTGATCTTGTTTCCTCAGACTGAATTTAGTAATTCAGAGGGAGGAAAATACCCTGGAAGTGAAGCAGAAGGAATCTGGATAAAATCAACATGAGAGACTTGTGCCAGGTTCCTGAAGGCTTGAGTACCATGGCTCTAGACATAGGGCCAGGATGAATCACTGTGATAGATAGACGTAAGTACTCTGGCTTCTACAGATCAAATGAGAAGAAGACAATGTCTTGATCTCATGATAAACTGGGAGTTTCGGTGTTGTGCAAAGTCCTGTGTTTTTGTTTTGCTTTGACTTTGGTTGTATATGCTGTCAAGTTTGGGGCCTTAAATAATAAATGGTATTTTCCTCCTAAATCCCATGTTGCAGAATTTCCCACTCTGTGAAACATAAGAATATTTACATCAGGGTTTATATTGTTTTTTGTTAACATAGAGTAACAATACATAATAATGGACTTTGTTATGACATTTTCATACATACACATAATGTATCCTAATCATATATATCATTATCTTCTCTGTCCTCCTCCAACCCCCACTGGTCCCCTTCTTCCTCCTTCTACTTCCACACCATCCTTTTTGTGGATCTGTGTTTGTGTGTGATCCAATCAGTTTCTTTAGGGCTGTTTACAGGCGCATAGGTGAGGGTTTGTTTACAGGAGCATGAGCACCTTAATCAGGGGCTACTCCACTGGCTAAAAGCTCTCTCCTACCCCCAGCCACCACTAGCCTAATATAATCCTCAGGGAAGAAAGGGGCTTGTGAACCCCTCCCCTTTCGATGACAGGGTGTTGGTGGTCCCCCCTTGTGAGGAGCATGTACAGATAATCACAGCTTCTGTGAGTTCTCCATTGGGCACTGATTGATATAGATTGAGGACATGAGTTCTCTGATTACATGGGACTCAGAAATACTAAATTATATCAAGGTAAACAGATGTCTCTACTGTGGGTACTTTTAATGTAATTCAAGAAGGACCAATATTATTTGATTTTAAAAGTCTGTGTTTGGGTTTTATCAATGTTTAGAATCTGGCATGTTCTGTTGAATGGCACCTGAAGGCCCCATCAGCCATGTCAGCAATTTCTTGTTTATATGTCAAATGCTGTTGGGCATTAAATACAATGATGAGGAAGAGGAAATGTTTTGCCAATGTTAATTCATAAATGCAATAAACAGCTTAGTGTGTACCACCTGTAGCCCATAGGCCATATGCACCCAGAATAGCTGTGCATCTGGTCCACAACAAAACTTGTTAACGTTCTTAAAATATGTGGTTGTTGTTTTAACTGAATTTTGTGGTTCCTAAGTGTACACTGTTGTAGGTGACAATGTTGTGTCTCAAGGTCAGAAGGTTGGACCTGCCTAGCAGAGGATTTGAGGAAGAATATCACAAAATTTGTCACTGTGACAATGGCTAGCTTGTTATTACAAGCAGACCATACAAAAACATGCGTCAAAGGCTACACATCATATAAGATGTCTGGGTACCACAGGGAACAGAAATCCAATGCAACAGCCTAACCAAAAAGGTTTCACAGAAAAAGAAATGGTAGCAACCAGCCCAGTGGAGTAATGGTCTCATCGGTACCCATCTCCTTCCCCCGATTCTTACTACCTGACCATCTCTCATGCTGTGGGAGAATCTCAAGTTAGCTAGTTCATTCAAACTGCTCTCTGGGCAAAAACAATACAGAAGATAGAACAAAATAATTGAATTGTAGTCAGAAGTTTTCCTCTGTCCTGCCTGGTTCCACAGCC